>NW_017731449.1:978102-980244 GCF_001890085.2 Hipposideros armiger | reverse complement strand
TGGTTGGAGTTGGAGTGTTTCATGCAGCAGTCATGAGCTATGGATTAGAGTTGAGCAAAACAACATGGATGGAACCAAGAAGAGACATTAAGACTTAAACACTCTGACCCTCTCATGGTACCAGTGAGGAAATAAGACTTAGAGAGATGGTTAAGAGGCTTGACCAAGGTCACATAGCTACTTAGTGGTTGAATCATGACTAGAAACCCAGTCTCTGACTCTTCCCTTTTGATAGGACTATCTTTAGACCTTATTTCATAGAAAGATTATAGATAAAATACTGTGATTATAAAGTTCTGTGGCATTTCAATAACAAGCTGTCCTTGAAAGGGAGCTAAGAAAAATGGGTGAATTGTAGAAAGACATATAATAGTGAATGAATCTCCAGTGGAGCAATACCCCAACCTAAAACCTATGTTGTTGCTAAATTTGAAAAATAGTACCATATACACTTTATTCAAATTACTTTTGGGAGCAATATTCATTGCCCGAGGGATCTTAGGATTTGGTAGAAAACAAGCTTAATTTTTTATGTGCTAAAACTGTTCCTTCTCCTAGATCACAATTTCTAGCAGTAAATGCCAACTTCTTAGATGAAACACTATATGAAGAGGCAGTTCACAGACACGTCATTCAGAAATACACAGGTATGATACACACAATACACACTGGGATTATAGTTTTTACTTTAACGGTACAGCTGAAAAATATCTAGGTGCTTTCTTATAACTCATTGCACCTTTATCAGAAGCAAATTAACAAATCTGTGGAAGATAACTTCCAGCAGGTAGGTTTTTGTCTTGCTTGTTTGTTTTACTTATCTTTACCAAAGCAATAATGCCAAAACCATGTGTTTCTACTGAACTTTGAATCATCTAGTAGAAAAACATGAAGATCATTCTATCCTGAGAAACTAAAGACAAGGCACTGTAGTCACGTATTTCTTTTGTATTTTTCATTCTATTTAACTTAGTGCTTAGTAACAACATAGTTTGGAAAGAAGCAGGGACTTTAAAGCCAGGAAACCTTTTGTTTTATTCTTGGCTCTGCCACTTCCTAGTTATAGACCTGGAACAGAATATCTAACCTCTGTGAGTCTCAATAACCTCCTCTGAAAAGATCAAGAAGACTGTGTATCTCACAGAATTGTCGAGAGGATTAAATGAGCTAATGTACATAATCAAACATGCAAGCAAATGTCTGCAGGACTATAATACTCTAGGTGCTCAATAAATGATAATTTATTTATTCATTGTTGGCATCCCAAACATACGAACTGTTAGATTGAATTGAACTGAATTCACCTCCCGTTGAAATACGGCCCATTCTTGGGAGGAAGGTAGCAGATGTTTTTGATGTTTAATTGATATGCTGCATAGAATTTTGAGAAATGAAGAAAAAGTAAAGCTAGCAGAGGAAGCTGAAGTCACTTGTAGAGACTACCTAAAGCAGAATGTGGTGATTAGCATACCAAGATGAGCTCCGCAAAAATGACTAACTCAGTTGAGGCAAAGCGTATTTGACAAGGCTGAAGCGTGTGTTATGGAAACTCGGGACAGGATCAGTGCCACTGAAAATTAGAAAGACCAAATTTGGCTGATGACAGCTGCCAAGGATGTATGACAACTAGGTAATAGCAACAGAACATGTAATCATAGGATGCTTGACCTTGGCTAAGTGGTTTATTCCAACAGGTCCAATTAAAGGCTGCCATATGGGCTCTAGAGCAGATAGCTACAAACATGACCATGATTTTAGAGGCATCCAAAAGAACCTATTGCCAAACAAATACCTCTCTCACTCATGGCCTGAATACTGAAATTATACTCTTAGGCTATATCTATGCTGGAGTACTAATAATATATTGTTTATTATGAGTTTATTATATTGTTTTCATAGATCAGACTTTTACATGGGGAAGAATGGGGAATAAACGAGGACCCTAGGAACTAGGAAGACAAGAAGTCAGGGTAGGGACCAAACAAAGAAATAGATGTAAATATGAAAAGCTGAGGGGTGGGACAATACATTGCTCGTTTCATTAGTCGGAGTTTCCTTGGGAAACAGTGTTGCTGACATTCTAGACAGTGAGCCACTCTTCCAACATACACTAATGGCTCCTGTGCATTTACTGTCAAGTTA
>NW_017731449.1:976294-977127 GCF_001890085.2 Hipposideros armiger | reverse complement strand
TGGTAATCAAAATTCTTGCCCTTTCCCAGCCTCAGCGATGGTTTTGCTATGAATATCTGTACACCGAAATAATAGCGATTTAAAATAAAGTTCTGCCTCTAACCTTGTCGCCACTAATTCTGAAAAGGTTTTCTAAGAGTCGTTCTGAATCCCGGTTCTGCTAAGGGGTAACATTTACCTCCCATTTATATTGTCTCCTTCCATTGGGCGAGACCTTCCATACAAGTAACACTCCTGGCCTCTCTCCCCAGCCTGATCTGGAGTGTCCACTTACTGGACTGGTAGCACCTAGAATACTGACTCTTGTCAATGCCAATGTACGTACAGCAAGCACACTTTCTACTTCTCTCCTCCTTGAGAGTTTCATAAGTGCATGCAACCAACAAAGGCGCTGTAGTCTAAGTTTGCCTCACTCCCAACTGCTTATCAATGAGACCTAAGCTTCATTCCATACATAGTACAGCCCCTAGGAGCGATGGGGTCAAGCACTGATGTCCAAATGCTTGCAAGAGCCAAACGTGGAAACTTCTTCTCACCTCTGAATTCACTAACATCACACTGCTCGTTTGAATTTGACCAAGGTGGGAGTCTTTACACCACAGAAATCTATGAACATGAAAAATCAGCTCCCTGCCCAGCGAATGTTAAACATTTACCAGTACACCTCCAAATGGAAGACATATTTTTATCTACCATGGGTGCCAAAAAATGTATACACATTTTAAAAGCTGTTATCTATGCTCAAGCAGTAGTTCGCTGTAATCAGAAGTGTCTGGACACTGACGGTAACCACTTTGAGCACCTCTTGTCATTGCAGAAGTCAAACGTGATTT
>NW_017731449.1:893941-973614 GCF_001890085.2 Hipposideros armiger | reverse complement strand
GTTAATTTGCTTTACTTCCTCTCACTCTCCCCTGTAATATTTTGTGATTTATCATTTCAATGCTTAGCTTCCGTTTTTCATAAAAGTTTCGTTCAACCCTAAAAAATCTGGAGCTGCAATTTTAGCCGATTCTATGCAATGGTGGTGATATTTCAGTCACATGATCTAGATAGAGGACGAAATACCTACTCTGCCTGCGATTCTGATGGCTTCCCTGTTCAGTCTCATGCAGGGCTGTCACCAGAAATGTTCATCCCTTTAATCATAAAAAATATATATATAACATTTAAATTAAAACAGCTGCATGGAAACAGCCACTGGTATTAATAATATTCCAAAACTTCAAAAGAAAACCTTGATTGAAATAGCTATAGGTAGATACCTTTCTAATTTTTACCTTTCTTTTCTAACCTTTGGTTAAAATAACACACCACATCTTAATCTGTATACAAAGGTACTATGGTTAGTTTTATTCTCTGGGGCTAAGTTGAAATCACTATAGACTCCATCACACACAGTGTCTTGGAGAGAATACTGAACAGGTAAAGCCTGGAGGTATTATTGTAGCTTTGTCACTGGGAGATCCTACAACCTTGGGTGAGTTCTGCAATCACGCTAGGCTTGCTGTCTCATGTATACAGTTAGCCCGTGAGGTTTCTGGGCCCTTTCTACTCTGGCACGCCAGGAGTCCCTCTCTCTCTAAGGTCTCAGCCAGGGTTTCCCACCTCTGTCTCAGGTACAGGAATGTTCCCGTAACCGGCCATGCGTTGTTTGAGTTCATGAAAGCGAAGTGATACATTTTGCCTTTGAAACCTTCTTAAACTCTAAGTTCTACCTCCCTTCACCACGTGGCACCCAGAAAGAGCGGGTACAATGCAGGGCATGATTGTTCTCCCCTAAACCTTTGCTGTCAATATTTCTTCCCCACCCTTTACTGCTCAAATAATTACAATTGGGTGAATTTCACTTCAAGTTTCACGTTCCCTGACTCCTCCACCCCCTTTCACACTCAAGATGGGATCTTTGTTCAGTTTTCTTACCACAACTTTGAAGAGCTGGCATATTGTCTCCAGACCCTCTGCCTTTCTCCATCCTCACCTTTCCCCTCCAATGCCACCCCTTCCCGTGGGGAGGTGGAGAGGAACAGCTTGAGATAGTCCTTTCAACTACAGGCTGCATTAATTAAAGTGGTGGTATTTTTTACAAAGAATAAAACATTTTGAAGCCAATTTAAGCTTGTTAAAAAAAAACACATAAAATGTAAACTGGTGTCATTACTACCTGCACTTCTCAGCTAGGTTTCTGTGGGTCATCATGGACTTCTTAGAATCACCAAATATCTAGGTTGGAAGGCCCCTGGTGCCACATGGTCCAGTTACCCGTCTGAGTCACAAGCCTCCACGATGCCTCTGCCAACAGGTCCTTCAGCTTGGCTTCCATGCACCAAACAGCTGGAAACACCACCCGAGTGACAGGCAGCTTTCGGGCAACTGACTTTCCTTGTATCCAACTTCTACATCTTGGATGTAGACAATATTTGCATATCTGAGTCTAAAAACAAATTCTGTTCTTATCCCGGCTTAAAAGACAGGAGGAAATAGGAGCAGAGATGCTAAGTAATTTGCCTAAGGACTCACATAAGTGTCAGACCTGGGATTTGAGCCCAGACCCACCTTTAAGTCCAGGAGCGATACTATCTCTAGCTTCATAATGAGTAGTGAAAATGCCCCCTTGATTCAGTTTATATTAAACAACTTTAAATATTGACATAATTCATGTCTTAGTCATTTGCCAAGTTGTCTCTCTATATCATTATTTACCATTAACGCTCCACTCTTCCCTGATACTAACTTCAAAAACAAACCCATTCCTGCTCCCTTGGCTCCTATAATGAGAATGTTCACCTCCATTTCGCTCATTTATTTTAATGTCACCCATCCTTCAAGGCCTGGGTTCACTCCCCCGCCTCCTGGGACTCGGTCCAGTTACTCAGTCCCGCCAGGGGGAGGTCTCCCTTCTCTAACCTCCTTTGCCAACAGAAACAAATAGCTTACTCAATCTTGATAAATAATTATTCTTAATACCTGAGTTCTCAGTTTTACTATAATCTCACCTCTGCAAAGTACCTGAGAACTTGAGATTTTATTAGTGAGTAAACTCATAACAGGCGTTTAATAAACGGGTGAACAATTTCACAAGACGGCCCCTAATGCCTTACAGAGAGGCTCTTCTCTCTTCTTTCCTTTGAAAATGCATGGCGATGCCAGATCAATCAATAAACTAACTTATAATCCAGAAAAAACAAATTACCCAAACAGTGTTGACATTTCTTTTCCTACTTGATAGCGGGGTCTGTAATGCATCTGTGGCGTAGTAGATGCATGTCTGCATGCCAACCACCAGAGGGCGAGCCTTCCTTTCTTTTCAAGGCTTTCCAGAGCCTGATCAGAGCCTTCAGAAATCTGTAAAATCTACTTTGCAAAAAAGCTGCTTTGGTGACACTCCTTCATCCATCCATCCATCCATCCATCCATCCATCCATCCATCCATCCATGCCATAATATAAAACACTCAACATTATCCTAATCTCTAGACAGGAGAAGATCCCTGAATACCTTCCCATCTTAAGCCTGTTCACTAAATAGATAGGAACCTGGGGGCCAAAAAGAATGTGAGGAAGAGGATGGTAAGCCCACATTTTCCCCCTCCACATTCAGTATGATACCTTCATACGGCGGTAGGACGGAGCATGGGGTAACCCTTTAAGACCACTTTCCTTCTCGAATTCTAGGCAGATCAGTGTTTAGCCTGAGAGGCTGGAGGTGGACTTCTATTAATATTCCTCATTCACTGCAATACTCCAAATATCTTGCAAACCAGATTTCCTTTCCCATGTGAAAAGACAGCCTACCATAGTTCTTGACCAAATCCTCTGACACTTTTAGTAAGGCGGTGAGTGACCTTTCTTTGAAAAAAGTGTACATAAATGCGCCTATTCATAGAAGTCTGACGGAGCTGACCTGGTTCTCCAAAAACGGAGCTTCACTCTAACCGTATTCCACTGACATTTGCAGAGTGTGATGATTTCTGAAAGGGGGAGGGGCAATCAGAACTGCAAAGCTTACGCTTTTATCCCAAATGTCCCCAATGCAAAGCGACTCGTTATGTTCCGGATAAATGCGCAGGACCCCAATGCAGAGTATCATTCTTTTCTCTTTTCTTGGGAAGAGATGGGTCTCTCTCCCTACTGAACTCCACACCTGCTTCTTCACACTCGTCACTAGACATCCCTCTTCTCCCAGGCCTGCTAACACTTGTATCCAGACCGCCGTACAAAACTAATAGTTCTCGGAGGAATGACAAAGTGCTTTTTGAACAGTCCACAGGCCTGCTATCTTAAGTGCTGAGGAAAGGCCATCAAATTCTGGGCAAGATGCAATGCAAGTCAAATCTGACATGTTGGAAGTTAATGGCTTTATTATGCTTCATGGTTTATAATTCAGTCATAAGGCATGGCAGGTTGGGCACATTTTTTGCAGACAGTTAAGAATTAGGAGGACTAAAGGCTGTCAGCTTTACCAGATGGTCATTAACTGGAAATGTGTTGTTTAAGCAAGATACACTCAAGGGGGGAAAAGGCTCTCATATAGAGTTTCATTTTCCATGAGCCTCTTCATACCTACCTTCCAGGTGGAGGTGAGAGCTGCCGATGGGGAAGGTGGGCTGAAAGAAAAAGATTAGCTTACCTAGTTTTCAGCCACCCTCAGCAATGATGAGGTGGCAACATGTACACTGTGTGGATCCAACTTACAACATCAGAAAGGAAGTCACCATGTGTCAACAGCACATAAATTCATTTCTACATGCAACAGTCTTCACATCATGCTATGAACTTGAGACCAAACAGGTGACAAGAAACTAGGCACAGGATTTCAATGAGGCCAAGTTGGAAAAGCAGGGATGAAGCAAGGATAGAAAATTGGAGTGGGAAGGCAGACCACAGAGGTCTGGGAGTAGCAAGGGAGTCTTGGAGAACCAACTAACTTCATTTTACCTACTTCCATTGACCATAAGAGGTTTCATTTGTATTGTAACATGTTCAAGGGATTCTGTCCAGGACCTAAGGTTCCCTCCGAGTTGTTGGGAATCTCAACACTTGTGTTTAATGATACATCAGGGAACCCGGGTAAGGAGATAGGGAAGAGAAATGATTCATGGAAGGAGTGTAACTTATAACCACCTGTTTATGAGCAAAACCCAGTCATAATAGCATCTGTAAGCAGAAAACACAGAAACATTATTTTGTCCTTTTGACATACATTATGGTACTTAAATCCCATAACAGCAGCAAAGATTGTAAAGAACTGATTGTAATTGTCATAATTAACCGTATGCACTTCTCCACTACAATGTATAGCTTTGCAACTGGCAGACCTGATCAGGTATAAAAGAAAACAGAGCTTTGAAATCCCAGGAGGTGGAGGAAACAACACTTAGCCGATTCCTCTCATTCTAAATTACTGTGGGTAGAGGCAAGATAATTCCCTAGCCATTTCAAATATGGAAAACATTCATAGAGAAGACACAATTGGCATCTAAAATCATATTCACTTTCTTTTTCTTTTCTTTTTTTCTTTTTTTTTGCCATTTTGGATGTGATTTGGAAGGGGGGTTGTAAAGGCATAGACACAATGAACAGAATGCTTATGAGCACTGAAGCAGATGTGCTTGTCATCATTTCTTGGAAGATGTAAAATGGCTGTATGAGAGAAAGTAGCCATGTCTTAAAGAAATAAACTTACCTGGAAACACTGAAGACCTGTAAAAGGTTAGTTGAGTAAAAACAAAGTTCCTTACATGTGTTCATGTACACACACACACACACACACACACACACACACACACACACGCCAACGTGCTCATGCTCTCCTGGAAAAATCTAGGCTTAATATCTTTATTATTTTTCTTTTAACAAGCCAACATAACCAAGGAAACAAATATATGAAATAATTTTTTTCTTTAGATTGCAGAAGCAGGAATATAGGGTAGTGATTAAATTCATCTATAGCATGTGTGATCTTAAATTTAGGAGCTAATATTCAGAAATCTGTAAGTCCATGGAATGGTAGAGCTGGAAGATTCCTGGACAGCCCATTATTTTGCCTACTGCTTATTATAATTGTCACACACACACATCAACTTTACTATAGTTCACTGAATGGAATACGTATCATGCATATTCAAGGTAGATGTTCTTTCCAAAGCAAGAAGAAGGAGCAGAAATCAGTGTGGGCAAACGTATATAAGTAGGAAATAGAAAAATGAAACAAGAAGATACAAAAAAGGTATGACTGCAAGAATTAAAATTACTAAAAATATGAATCTACAGAGGAACAGATTCAAAGGTGAAATTTTGAAAAAAAAATGCCTTGACTTTAATTATGCATTCGTATCTGTGAACGTGGCAACATTTCTTCAGTTGTTTCCTAATCTAGGCTGACAGAGCTATTCCAAATCAAAAACTCAGTAAAATTAACACCATGTATTACCATAAAACATGGGTATTATATTTGTAGTGATATTTTTATGATGAATGTTTTCACTTCTGAATGTAGAAATTGCAGTTCAATTAAGAAAGAGGCTGTAATATGAATCTTTAAGTGCATAACTCAAACAAGAATTCTACAAAATGTAGATGACAAATTCTATACTGCCCGTTTATTTTCGTTCAGCCAAATAAGATTGTGTCAACAGATTTGTTTAAGCATGTGACACCAAGATGTCAATGGCTTGTTACTCCAACTATCACTCATCATTACTTAAAGAATTTGACATCAAATAGTAATAGGTTAAAAGAGATGCTAGTGGGTAGGAAGCAGCAGAAAGAAGACAGAAAAAAATATTAAATGAGACATGGCCAACATATAATGGTTATCTGAATATAAAACCATTTTGTGGCTATGTTATGTATAAGGGTGAACTAAATATAAAACTATATTGTGGTTGCTCGATAATATTTTTTCAACCAAATCATAAAACTTTAACAAATTCTTGACCACATGTAGGTCACCCTTACCTTTTTCTTTAAAGTAAATTAGTTTAAAATCTATTCTGCCCTCTGAATGTCTGGAACTCTGGCAACTCATTATGTTAAAGACTGAGTTAGGTAACTTCATATATATTTTACCTCTTCTATTTCTCACTATAACTCTGTAAAATGGGCATTATTATTCTCATTTTGCAGATGAGAAACCTGAACTTCAGAGAGCTGTGATAACTTGCCCAACCACAGATGGCTAGTCAAAGAACAAGGACTTGAGCCTGGGTATGGTGGGTTGAATGGCAGCCCCCTAAATATATGTCCACATCCTAATCCCCACAACCTGTGAGTTACTTTATATGACAAAAGACTTCATTAAGTTAAGCATCTTGAGAAGAGGAACTTACCCTTGATTGGCCAAGAGGGTTCTAAATACAATCATATGTATCCTTATATAAGTTAGACACAAAGAAGAGTAAAAACGCACAACAGAGAAGGCTGTGTGAAGATGGCGGTCGATTGGAGTGATGTAGCCACAAGCCAAGCGATGCTGACAGCCACTAGAAGCTGGAAGCAACAAGGAAGAGCATCCCTCCCCAGAGCCACTGGAGGGAGCACGCCTTTTCAGCACCTTGACTTTGGACTTCTGGCCCCCAGAACTGTGAGAGGATAAATATGTGTTGTTGTAAGCCATGCAGTTTGTGGTCATTTGCGTGACAGCCACAGGAAACTGATAAATCAGGTCTCCTGACAGCCTTTCTGCCACACTAGTCAAGCTTCCTGACATGCAATCACCAGGTTGCAGAACTCAGAACATGGTGCCCTAGACTCCCCTTAGGTCAATACACACTTAGGGTCAGCCATACCAGACTTCAGATCTAGGTTCTTCGGACTATATATGAATCGGTGTCCTTCGTATTTGACTCAAAATATTTGAATTCGTTAAAGAAAACCTACAAGAACACAAGCTCCTAATTTCCTAGGAGTGTCTCCTTTCTTTACTGAGGTGAATGGGATTACCCAAGATAAAGCAGAACATAAATGCAATGTTCCTTCAATTGCTGCTCTCATGCAGTCAGCTTGAACACCAAGGAAGCGGGTTCTACCACTGATCTTTTTACATAGTATTTAAGTATTAGCTGTTAGAAACGAGAATACATTTGGCCTAAAAGATTTTACAATTCTTTCTAGCTCTAAGAGTCTGTATAATTAACTTTCTGTTTCTCAATAAATATTTGTTGAATGGATAAAGGAATAAATCAATAAATGAATATGTTGCTATGCATGGAACCAAAATAACCAAGCCCCATTGTATCTCCATAGCAAATATTTAAGCCAGAAAGAATGGATGTCTTTCCAAACTATCATTCTCCAGGACAATAACCTGAACAGATTATAAATGATCAGACTAAAGAAATAAGTAACAAACTCTATAGTAATCATGCAACTAAACACCCTAGGATGAATTCTTATATGAAGCGTATGGAAATTTAGGTATAATCTGGTGTAAGAAAGAACCTGAAAAGTGAAATTTGAAGGAAAAAAATGTATTCCCAAGACAAAAGAGAAAGAGATCATAGTACTTTCTTTGTGTCAGGCAATATTCTGAGTGCTTTGCAGCATGAAATTATTTAATGCTCATTACAAACCTAAGAGGTAGGGTCTATCATTATCTCCATGTTACAAGTGAGAAAACAGGTACAAAACTCAATGCAATCATACAGCTAGGAAGCAATGAAGCAATTATGAGGCCCAGCGGCCAGTACAGCATTCCTTGTCAAAACATTGGTGAAAGAGATAATCAGGGCCGAGTAGTTGAAGCAGAACCTGAACTCTGAACATGAAACCCACTATTTCATTAATTTATTCTTTCATTTAAAAGATATGTTTGTACAAGCAATATGCGCCAGGCATTCTGCTAGATACTGGGGATATAGAGGAAAACAAAATTATGAACTAACAAAATGCTCTAAAATAAAAGAGGGAGACTTAGTTCACAAAAAAAGTGATTTGAGGAAACATAATTATAAGTGAATTTGAAAAAAGTGTCTAAGTTTTCTTAAAGAATTTTTTAGCTAGAAGGCGCTCCGAATAGTATTTTAGTGATTACAAGGTATTCCAGGCCCTGGTAGTCCAAGATGGTGCCGCAAAACATGAAAGAGTGTGAAATCAATTGTCAAGGAGCTCTGGGAACTCATGTGAAGGAAATAATTATCTTACCAACAATAGAAATAAAAAAAGGTTAAGCAGATAACAGCTGGAGAAGAGTTTACACAAAGGAAAATCATCCATTTAGCTCTAAAAACCAACAAAGCCAGAGATGATTTTTAAGGAAAGTAGAGATGCTTTGTAGAAATTCTAAGTGAACAGGTCAGAAGTCACACTAGTCTGCTCTTTCCAGCTCTATGCAAAATAAGTCAACAGACTTCAATTACATGATGGAAATCTTGGAGAAGTGCTCAAACTCTTAAATTAGAGGGAAGCAGATTTGAATCATAGCTCTGCTAACTACCAGCTGTGTGACCTTAAGCTGGACTTTCATCATTGGAAAAAAAGAGATAATAATAGAACACACCTAATAGCTTGGTAATCATGCATGTGAATTGTTTAACAAAGCATTTGGTACATAGTAAATGTTCCATTACTGACTAATAGCAGTGTGATTATCATTCGATCAATTACTGTGGCTAGAAAATTCTTATTAAATTTGATCAGAAGTTTCTCACTGTTTCACCAATAATCTGACTTTCCTCCTTCAGAGTACATGGTAGGATTACACTTCCTTGTTCCTTTAGAGTTTCATCTCCCCATGTAACTATCCTGGGCTAAATAGAATGGAGGCAGAAAAAAAAGTGTCACTTCTAGGCAGAAACATTTCAAGGCCAGTCACAACTCCCTTTATTTCTTTCCTCCTTCCAGAGTGACCAGCAATGTTCCAGATGGTGAAGGGTCCATCAGCATAGGGCCCTGAATTACGATAGCAAAAAGCAGAGCTCCCTGCCATTCTGTGATGGATATGAAGTGCGGAGTGGGAAATAAAACTCCACTGCGTTAAGCTACTGACTTATGGAGTTTGTTTCCGCAGCACAACTTGACCTATCCTGACTAACACAACAGCATTCTGGATTTGTTCTGACTTTAACTTACAAGTAATATAAATACCTTGAGTCCATTTATATACTGACCCAAGCTCTACAATCTCTTCTTATGGTTCTTGTTACCTCTACACCCTTTTCAAATATTTATAAATCAAGGCTGTCTCATAGACTGAAATTTCCCCAAGACAAAGACTACAACTTGTAATTCTCATTCTACAACACAACTTACAGCAATGCTAAATAGGATTTAGCATTTAATCAATGCCTCTTTGACAATGACAATGACAGTAATGATCATAATACCATCTGCGATATAATCCCTTAATGTCCATTCCCACTTACTTCTCTCTACTCAATAGCTCCCTTAGAAGACAGATATTTTGAAAACAACTGTCATCAAAGAAGGCGTGGAGGTAGGCATTTTGCACTCTAAGTGGTTTAAACCTATTCGAAGAATAGAAAAACACATCTGTAAAGCTGATAACCCTGGGCCTTGCATTAATGCTCCAGAATAAGTAACAAAAACTCAAATGTGTTCATGTTCTACAAAGGAAGCATAAAAATAATTAGTCTTTATATAAGTTTTCCTTATTGGAGTGCTGATAGATAAAAACACTTGGAGACTATCTGCACATCTCAGAGAGAAGCAGGCGCTGGCTGAGCAGTGCGTATACATGCAGATGTGGTGGTCTTGCTTTATTCTTGTGCAGCCTTCCCACATCCTAAGGGACGTGATCTTAACTTGCTTCAGCTAGGCAAATTAGCAGCCAGAGTGACAAGGCTGGTCAGCACACCTTGGACAGGGTGCGGCGGGGAAGAGAAAGGTGAACAGGGAGGGCAGTGAGCAGGAGAGTGGGTGAGGCGTTGTGTCCAGCCTGCAAAGAACAGACTTTTCACTTGCATCCCTTTGCTTCCTCAAAAAGGGGTCTACAGAGCCAGCCTTGAGAGGGTATGTGGCCCATCTGCACGCACTGATTGTCACAGCACCTCTTTCACTCCAGGTGGTGCTATAGATCAGTGAGAAAGGCTCATGTGGAGAACATGGACAGATGCGAAGCAGAGCAGGTGAGAAGGCTGAGGACTTGGATTGATTAAGATGAAAGGACCCAAGCTCAGCTGCTTTTAAGATGAAGAGCAAAATCCTGATCATGGATGACTGTGGCCTGTGTTATCTGACAGTCCCCTCCACTCCAGCCTCCTCTGCCGCTGTCCTCCTCATCCCTCTCTTCACTTCAGCCACATTCATTTTAAAATGAATGTGAAAGGTCTTTTGAAAGGACCTTGCAAGGTCCTTTGCAGACCCCTCTCTGTCAGCCTAGCTAACTCCTACCCATCGTTCTAAGTTCAGCTCAAATGTCACCTGCTCAGGAAAGCCTTCCTTGACACTCCACAGCCACCCAAGTAGAACAGGTCTTCTGGCCATACACCTTTGCACACTGACATCTCCCTTCATGGCACTTAGGAAGTTAAGTCTTTAACTTTGCACTGGTATATTTATATATTGAGTGTCTTTCTCCAGCACTAACTACTAAACTTCATGAAGGAAGAGACCATGTCTACTCCATCAGATCTCTAGCACTCATGACTCTCCCTGACATACACTCAGTGTTCATCAAATAGTTGTTAAGTGAACAAAGCTGATGAAGTGTTTGGAGCACATATCTTTTGGAACTTCATATCTTTTGGATAAAGCCACCTCCACCTCCCCTCCAGCAGCTGCTTCTCTGAAGCCTTTCCCAGTATGGATCTGGCTGCCTGCCCATGGACCACTGTTGACCAGAAGCTCAGTGGAACAACACATTAGACGGAAGCACCTACTTAGCAGGAACTGTCTGCAGAATTGAAATGTGGCTAGGGGCCCCAAAAGCAGAGAGAGTATTTAAACTTGAACCTTCCGGCCAAGAAAGAGAAACGTTTCCTTTACTCTGTTGCTGTAAAAACTATAGGAATTTGATGGGAGTGGGATCCTATCACTCCCATTGATAGGCTTGTCAAATCCTCCAGAGGCATTTATGGAAAGGGACATTTCTAAATCCTAAGAATCTTTTTTCTCCTCCCCAAAATGCTCCAGGTGTTTTTCATGATTCAAGTCTGGGAACAACTGGGTGAGAGACTATTTTTAAGAAACACAGCCCCTCTATGCAAGGTGTCAGGCTAAAGGTTTGAGAACTGTGATAACTCCTTTTAGAAAGAGAAGAGCAATGGTCAATTCCATTTTTTGAGGTAACAAGCGCTGTGGTTTCCAGGCCCTGTGCTGTAAGAAACATTCCCACAGGGCTGTGCCAAGAAAGTGGGGGATGCAGGCTTCCTGGTCACTGGAGATACTGCTAACACCAGAGAGCTAGGTCTTCCCTGAATTAAGCTAAGGTTGCACCAGAGAGGCTGGAACAGACACACACAAAGGAGCAGACATTTCCCTTTCTGCAAGGACAGGCAAATGCCTTACACTGACCAGAGCAATGGTGGCCCACAGGTAGAAATATGAAAGGGGTTACTGAGCACAGAAGTGGCCCATTTACTCAACAACTCACCCCTTGTGCTCACTCTGGCAGGCACAGTTTCTCCCTCTATGCTTCCCAGACAAAGAAGAAAAGGCTAAACATCAAGACTGAAATCTTGGAACAGAGCTATTTAGCTACAGAAAATTCTAAGGAAGAAAGAATCAACAATGACAAACCTCTCAAAAATGAGCAGAGATAAAGTTGTGAATTAGAGAAGGACTTGCACTGAATGAATATGAGCTTTGGAAGGAGGCTGTTCCTAGATTCAAGTTCATTTTCTGCCATTTACTAAATGTGTGCCATTAAGCCAAGTCAACCTCTATGTGTCTCCATTTCCACATCTGTAAAGTGGAAAGAACGGTACTGACCTCTCAGAGATATTTTGAGAATCAAATAAACTAATGCATGTAACAGTGTCTGCCAAGGGCCTGGCAGACAGTGTGTTCTCAATACATGGTAGCTGTGATTACATTATGATTTCACGTGGAAGACTTCAATTCTATATTATAAATATGGTTACCAGAAATATCAATGCATCCACAGCCCCCTAGACAATAAAGAAGTCGATAAGAATTTATGTTATAAGACTGAAGTAATATTTTTAAGTGAGGCTGTTAGCCTGTAATTTTTGTAAAATTAGTCTTATTATGATATAAAAGCACAGCATGATTTAAGATAGATTTTTTTGAAGAATTGCTAAAATTGAGAGGTACTTTAATGACTTTTTAAGTGTTTGTTTGTTTGTTTTTAATGGAAAAAAATTTGCTAGAGGAGCAAAGGAAAGAGAGTTACCAGTAAATACTTCGTTCTTGGTCATAAAACCTCCATTATACACCCTAGAGAGTAGAGGTAAAAGGGAAAAAAAGAAAAGGGGTTGTCCTAGTCCTATTCATTCTCCTTGGTAATCACTCTGCATCTGATATCAAACATCAAATAGCTAATCTGTATTACTAACATCTAACCTATACCTATTATCCTTCTACATATCTATACTATCACTCAATAAAAACTCCACTGAGCCTTCCCTGGGCTTCTAACACAGATATTCAGTTTTAGGGTCCAAAAAAATCAACTTGAAAAAAATGCTGCTTAACCTAAGTCTAAAAATTATAAAAGCAAGATTTTACATCTCTGCAAACATCTGTTTCCTGGAAAACTGTCCTGTGACATAAGAACATGAAAAAGGAGGTCTTCACTAAAGGTGGAAGCTCAGAGAACTGATGTATTTCAATACGAGATTACATGCAGCACAAATGCACGGAAGGGGCAGTCCGAGAATGAAAGCAGAGAAACCCAGAGGATGACCTTTCCATCCCCGGGGCTAGAGCCGCCAGTAGGCATTTCTCAAAGGACTCCTGCTTCTTTTAAAGAGGGGGGTGCTACATGGGAGTATTTTCTGGTCAACCAAGTAGGAAACATCTTGAGGAGGAAAAAGACACCAAAATGAAGAAACAAAGGATGAGGGCAAAGCGTTTTCAGATTTCCTTCCATAAATTAGCTTGACAACTGCCAGAAGAACTCAAAAGGCCCAAAGTGGCCATTATTCACAATTGAAAGCTAACATTAAATGCCCAAATCAATAAAAAAAATGTAAAGCCAACAAAGAGAGTCTTCGGCATGAGGTGGAGAGAGATTCGTTTTCATTGTAATCGGAACTTGGCTGCTGTCTCAAATCCAAAGGTAATTTGCTTCTGGATTGAAATAAAGGGAGACCTTAGAAAATAAGGCTAGAAATGCTATCATTCTGAATGAACCATTGCAAATCAAGCATCCCAAATCGGGGTCCACAGAGGTGCATTCACAATTTCCTTTTGCATTCCTGGTGGAGCCTCTCAACCCCAAGCAAGTTTCCTAGTCAGGGATGAAGCCGGACAATAGGTGGCGACGGAGATTCGGTGAACTTGAACGCTGACTTGACAGAATCCAAACTTCAGGAGAGGGAATAGCTGACCATCTCAGGGCACTCTCAGGCTCAGTACAGCTCTCAGACACAAGAAGGGAAACCCGGATCTTATCTGGGTTGCATCAAGGAGGTGGCTGCCCCAGGCACACAAGGATGGAAGCCCCGACATTCTCCCAATATAGTCCATTGTCTCCCTGCTTTTCTCCAATGCTGAAAGTCTTTCTACTAATGTGCATTGTCCTATCCACACCTCAACGTGGATTATACATCAAATGCAGTAACCGTGCAACAAATTAGAACAAAATGAAACAAAATACCAACAAACTAATACTGGAGCCCTCTAAGCTATCATGGAGGACTCAAATAATGCCACATTATTTTCCTCCATTTCTTCTCTTCTCAAGGGTTCCAAATTATAGCACCCCATCAGTGAAAAAAACATTCTACTAAAATTTAGACCAGGGGTTCTCGAGTTGCGGTCCCCAGACAACCTACATCAGAATTCCTGGGCAGGAGCATTTATTAAAATGCAGCTTCTCAGCCCTAACTTGACCTAGTGAATCAGAGAGCCTGAGCATGGAGCACAGGAAACAGCATTTTAGCCAGCCCCTCACTTAGGCGATAAAATTGCTCTTCTTATCTTATAGTGCATTGAATTCTACCAAGTAGAATTAGTGCATTCTACCAAGAAGTAGGAAAAGGCCTTTTTGAATAACAATATTCATATTTCAGGGTGGCAGAAGCTAGAATTTATAAGGAGAAAGTTGTTTTTCTCCCCCTACCCCTGCCCCACATCAAGACAGATAATGGAATAAGTAACATTTTCTTTCCTTTTTTTGTTTTATTATGTGTCTTGCCCATTTCCTAAGACCCCCTGGTTTGAACATTTTAAACATCTTCATTTTTTTCAAGTGCGTACAACTTAAACACTTAGGGATTCTTGAAGGAAGTCGCCACATTTTGGAAGAGGTCTTTAAAAATTGATTCAGTCAGAGATGACCACAAATGTGGCAAATTATAAGGACGCTGTGGGGACAGTGTTTCATGGGAGAATCAGGGTAAAAAAACCCTGCAATCTGAGGTACAGTGGCTGGAGATTTGGTTACAAAATTCTGAGAGCCTGTGAGGAATCCTTTCATTCTGAGAAGGGTCAGTTCACCAGACAGATCAGAGTAGAAGTTGCATTTTCTACATGACACAGGCTTAGCATATTTGAGGGCAAAGCCCTTTATAAAAGTTGTGCTGATTTATACAACAGCATTAGACACAGCAATCTTGCTGAGCTGCCTTGGTGAATGAAGATCCTGGATAAGAGACCAAAGTGTTATTAAATGTTTGAGAGCTATATGTAGCTGAATCCCCCAAAAGAAGAGGCGATGGAGAAGAAAGTCTATAAACTATAGCAATAGCAACTACAAAGTCACAGGCAGACATAAAGTGGGTGGGAAATAGAACCATTGTTTCATCACTCATTCCTCCACCTCATTAAAAAAGTTTGGGGTATGGAGAAGGTGGATGCCAAGTACCTAGACCACAGTTTAAAAAGAACGCAGTGCCCCACCCCTGCGGAGTTCTAATCGGCCCACGAATCTCCTCTCTCTGTGTGGGAGCCTGTCTTGCCCCAAATCCATCGCTTCAATTCCTTCTCTGAAGGCGTGGCTGGCCCCTTGCTGCCATCACCAGCCACCGCCAACTGCAGGAGCAGCTGGTGGAATCCATTTCAGCAGAGAATCTTAGCGAAGTGCATAAATCCCACTGGGGGCGGCTACAAGCAGAGCTCTCATCAGCCTGCCTGAGCTATTTTTGGAACCATCTTAATGGATGGCCCACAGCTCTTCTCTACTCCTGTTTTCCTTCCCCAGCCCTCTCTTTCCTCCCAACCTGAGCTGCTCAGGATTGACTGATCAATAATCTGATAAAGAGCAGACAGCCAAAGGGAACTGGTAAACAAGTGACATAAATAGATAGACTTAAGAGCCATAGTACACAATACACAGAATGTGACTAAGGCTGGGGCGTCTGGAGACAGATAGCCTGTGTAAGAATTCAGGCTTCACAGATGGACTGGGGGTGGGGTGGGAGGAAGGAGAAGAGGGGAGGGGAGGCTGCAACACAAAAAAATTCTTAAGGAGCATTCTCTCGCTCCGTTTCTCCCCACCACATGGTGTATGCGTTCTTGATTTAGCAGGGCATGGTCAAGTATTTCAGGTACAAGTTGCTCCTCAGGCTTCCCAAGCTTGCTGCGGTCTGCACTTAGTACGTGCTTAGGAGTGCCACAGTGGTTAGACAGGTGGTTATGAGCAAGAAGGAAGAGACAATTCAGCAGTGGTTTCAGCAGACCCAAACCAACTAGCCCTCCATGCAAGAGGACTCAGAAATGAAGTTTTGCTCTTCTCAGTGGAACGTGTAGATGGCAGCCTCCTCGCCATGACCGGGTCACAGGCGTTGGAGATCAATATTGTAAGGGACACATGGGCCTGTCACTCAGAGGCGAGCTGCCCCCAGATTCCCAGGAGTTGGCACTAGCTGACCTGTTTCATCTCCCTAAAACAGCAGAACCTTTGGCTTTAGCTCTTTACACCATGGTTTTCCTCTTGCTCTTGTCTATATTCCTTCATTCCAGCCTCTTAATGCTGGTGGGCAAGGAAAACCGTGGTATAGCACTCAGGGAAGGGGTTTGAAAGCAAAGACACCTGGGTTTGAGTCCCAAGTGAGCAATTTAACCCCCTCCCTCTTTGTACCTGCCCCACCTTGAACAAGCTACTCAATCTCTTGAGGGAACTCTGGAATGTGTAAATTGAATCACAACTCTGATCTACTAAAACACCCCCAAAGTTTCCTGTTGCTCTTAGCGTAAGATCCGAACTCCTTGCCTCGATGGGCAAGACTCCTCCTGACACTTGTCTCTTTTATTACCATCCCTCCACCCAACCCTGTTCATTCTCCAGCCAGGTATGCTTTCTTTCTAAGCTGCAAACGCACCTGCTGTATTTCCACCTTCACACTGGCAAGACCCTGGGCCTGAATTGCTTCTCCCTACATCTCCACTAGGTGGCGTCCTCTCTTCATTCAGGTCTCTGCTCAAAGGTCCCTCCTGGGGATTCCTTTCTGACCACCCTCCTATCGCGCCTACTCACAGGGAATGTCGATACCGTCTTCACAACATATAGTCCCAGAAAAATTATGCTATTTATGTGTTGACTCGCTAATTGCTTGTCTCCCTTCTCTAAAATATAAGCTGTCTTGTTCAGAGCTACATTATCAGCACTTAGAAATATGTGTACTCAATAAATATTGGATGAATATTATTGAATACACTTGTTTCCTCACCTCAGAAAGGAATAATAATACCTCCTCGGCAGGGTTGTTGAGAGGCCTAAATGAGACAATGAACATAAGTTGTTGATCGCAATGCCAGGAATACAGTAGGCCTTTAAAAGTTTGGATTTTTTTTCATAATTAGGAGGCCACGTCCTACAATTTTAACCACCTGAAACAGCTTTCCTCTACCCTGATAGAGCAAGATCTTTGAATCTTTCAAGTGCCCTCACCAAGTATGTCTCTTAATTTTTCCCAATCCAAGTCTCTCTCTTGACCGAGGCATTTTGATGCTTTTCTTATCAAAATACTCTAAGAAAAGCAGAAAGTGAAAAGAATTATTTGAATTTCTTAGATTAAGTATAATGAAAAGCCAAATGTTCAGTCTAAGGGGTGTCCATCTTGCCATGCCTAAAAAGTAGATAAACACACTATGATATCCCCTAGAAATGGTAAATAGGAGACTGTGGAAATCAATGTTCTGGAAAGTTCACTGGACTAGAAATCTTAGAAGCTTCCTGACATTTTTGGGCTAGCAAGACTGGAGCTCCAAGAGTTCCTGAAGGGAGAGGTCATTCAAAAGACATTAGGCAAAAATAAAACAAGTAGGAGCATTAAACAATGTATGGTGTACTAATTAGAGAGTTTGTTAAATAGCATAAAAATAAACCATCTTATTTACCAAGCAATAGAAATAGGAGAAATTGGGAGAAACAGAGACACAGCCATGTCTAGCTGGAACAACTCTCCTGCAGCAAGGGGGCTGGGAACGGGCCTAGGGGTAGCGCATCAGCCTCGCCAAGATCCATTTCCAATCCTTTGGTTACAAACCTTCAAGGGCAATATTTTTATTTCTTGACCAGTAAGCAGTTTCATGTGAAACTAGATTGTAAGTTCCATGTGGACAAGACCTGGAGATGCTCTACCAGTGCCTCGTGCTATTTCAACAGAATCAACACTTTCCAACTGATATATGCGCTCCCTTTCAAAGTTCTACATAACAAGATTAGTCCTCTGAAGAACGAAAATCACTGAGTCTCAGGCATACTGATCAGAATTCTCAAATTTGCTCTGATCCCAGTATTTGAAATATTATTTAAACCACAACTGAAATCCATGAGTGTTTCAAAGTTGGGGGGAAATGTCCAAGGAAATACCTTTTGCTTACAGTAGTGCCTGTCTTTGATCTGGGTGCTTTCATGCATTCATCTTCCTATCCTCTTTTTTCCCACTGAGAAGGCTGGTATGACCCACTATTGCACATCAAGGCACAGAGAGGACTTGTCCAAAGCAAAAAGCAAGAGGGATCAAAGACTGAGTTACAGCCTCATTCCTACTTAGGCTAGTTGCAAATTCTCATGCCCAGTGCCATCTTATCATAAGCTGTTCATTTCATTATGGAATACCTGAATGCTGTGTAATTACAGCTGTTTTTCATGGCTGCCTCCTTGTAAAGTAAAACAGCCAGCTAAGTAGTATGATAACACCTGGAATCTAGAAGGATCATCTATTCATAGCAAGAATAACAAAACAGAATGGGTGACTGTGTCAACACCTTGTGTGGACTTCTTTGAGCAGCCAACATTAGCAACTCGACAGGTATAATTAGTCATATATACAACTGGAAAACTTGGTAACTATGTTTAATCAGGGATACAATGCTAAGTATCCTTTGCATTAGAAACAATTTTCTAAAATATATATTTTAAAAGAATTTCTTATGTCAAGACAAAAAGAGGTAGAAAGCCATTTTGGGGAAAAAAATTATACGTAATCCTAAACAAAGGCAAACAACGAGACAGAACAATTTTACCTATTTATGTTTTTACTATTTATAAAACAATCAAATGTAAAATGTAATACTGATTACATTATTTTTTGTGCACTATTACTACAGCATTAGAAAAAGTGAGTTGTGATGTCATGGGCATTCCAAGCCACAGGAGTTTTCAGGAAATGGAGAAATACTGATATTCACTGATGAAAACCCGGCTAAAATTGCAAATAAGGAAAAGTGTTTTTGTCCTATCCATTTGCAGTGAGTACTACAGCTTGCTTCCTTAGCTTTCTGATACCTGCATGCTATAGTGTGAAAATCAACAGCCCAAGCTCTATCACCAACTTTAGCCACAAGAATAAGTCCCACAATCTTGACCTGGCAAAGAGTTTAGTGGGAAAATGATGTACCTATTATCCTGTTCTTTAAGCCAGTTAATATCAGTCCAGTTAATAAGACTATCAGCTTATTCTACTCCTATGTTAGAATAAGATACATTTCTCACTTTTTTATTACATTAAAACTCTCAAACCAGGAAATACTCTTCAGTGTGCAATTCCTGGTTGTAAGAATATGTGAAATGCTTTAAATATTTGCTAAGCATTTGATGATAGTCAATAAAACTTCCAAAGACATGTAAAGTAGCATTATTTCATTGTTGTCAGATAATGAAGTTGAATGTGCCATATAAAATGGAAACTCTAATGGCTATGGCACTAAGTGTGATTAAGATTCATATTTCAGAAATGTTCCCTTTATAATAATGCTGCTGCCAACTCCCAGGGAAGAGATTCAGGACACTTAAAGGAATACATTATATGCTCTTAGAAAAAGGAAAAATATAAATGGAGCTAACCAAACACTATTTACTTGTTAAATAATTTTCTTTAATGCTCCCTGGCATGTGGTATTATGCTAGCATACATATGAAACTGTAAAAAGTGGATATATTAATCCTGGTTTAAATTTTTGTTTTCAGTCCCTGTAATATCTAGGGCTAAGACAAGGTAAAAAAAAAAAGTGCCCTATGTAACAAAATATAACCTCTTACCTTCATTTTTCTAAACAATGAACTTTCGGAAATCCTGTGTTATGCTAGCATAGATGCTGCATTTAGGCTTCTACCGTCAACAAAATTTATTAATTCAGAATCAAACACAAATTTAGAATCTATAACAGAATCTAGGCTAATATGTACCTTTATGGCATCCATAAAGAATGGCTATGGGAAGCAAATTAATGTATCAAACCGGTTTGCTAAGCCTATTAGCCTTGCTTACAAAAATAAAATAATTTTAAGCATGTGACAAGTAACTTGGAAGAAATATTTTGTTTTAATTAACTGAAATGGTAGTAATAAGTCAGGCTTATATGTTCTCTAAGATCACTTATTAGGATGGAGACCTACAACGCACACACATATCTTGGTCTAGTTATTGCATGTATTTGAAAGCAATTTTATTTTTTTTAAATCCATGATATGCTCTTTTATTAATTCAGGCTGACTTTTCCCTTTGGCTATCTGGAGTTGTAGCAGTTTATTGCTTATGTATGTGTTTTGGTTTCTTCCAGTAATTCTTAACAGAACACAGAATTCTTTAGCATTCACCTGAAGCATTGTTATCAAACTCATTGCCTAAAAAACTAACTTGTCTTCCAAGGCAAGACACTCTAATTAACTTCCCTGGGCTGGCCTGAATTCTGTTAGAACCATTTCCTCTACTTCTACTTAATTGAGGCAAAGGACTTCATTTTCAGTCAAATTAACTCAAGGTGTTTTATTTAGATACAAGCAATCCCCCTTGGATAAGTGTTTTCACAATCCCAAAAGACAATGGGTTTAAAATAGTTTTATTTCCAAAGCTTCATAAAATTACCATATAATATAGGACCATATACGATAGTTTCTATAAAAAGAAACTGAATTGATTCTTCTAGGGTAGGATAAAGTTTTTTTTTTCTAATCTATAGTATCCCATCAACTGGTGAGTTTGGAGCAACTAGGCATCCATAGAAACAACTAACAGTTGAGGTGTTTTACCCAATATAGCGATCCAAGATCATTGATTTGTGAAATCCTCTATATTGCTCAAGTGATTAGACCTATGGATCTGATGCATGGCTTTCTTAAGCCTCGAGTCTTACCTCTGATATCCTGGTCTCATCATTTCTTTAAATATGGTTCAAATAGTATGATCTGACTATCCCTCAACTGAAACACTGGCTTGCTTCCAGGTTAATAACAGTGGATTAGGCATTGTGAAACTATATTTTGACATCAAACACTTACTCCAGATACCTGTGAATTTGCCTCCCCAAGGTCATAAAAAAGAATAAAACAAAGGATGAGTGTGAATCACAAGGCAAGTTCCTTAACACATATAAAACTGTGATTATAGGTCAGTCTAATGGGGACAGTACAAGAAAAAGATAAACAGTCCCTTTCCCTCTGCCCCACGGGCCATGGTTTAATCATGCCGGTGTTTTCCTGTCCATCAAACACACCAACAATACACTCCTTCTGTAAATCCTTGACTTTTGTGAATGCCCCTGCTCAAATTCCTCTTTCCCTAAGCCTTCCCAAGACTGGACCCTTCTCATCATTCAAGTTTCAAATGTCCAAAGTTCAATGTCATTTTCTCAGAAAGGCTTCCAGGACAGTCTTATCTCAACTTGTATGTCAGGCATTAACTTTACCCTGTTGAATTGTATCTGTTGCATTAGGCATTACCTGATGCATAGGTGTATTTATTTGTTCCCAAATACCTCCAATAGAATGAAACCTCATGAGTATAGGGACAGTGTTGATCTTATTCAGCATCGCCTTATCAGCACCTACAATAAAAACTGCTTTAAATAAATAGCTTTTCATACTTCCATCTGTCCTACAGTTTGGAATCCTAGGTATTTTCATCTACTTCCCAAACATAATTTCTGCAAATACCCATCTCTTCTGGTCTTAGTCCAGGGATTGGAAAACTATGGCTCTTTTGGGCCAAATCGGGCCTGCTGCCTGTTTTAGTAAAGGAAGTTGCACTGGAACTCAGCCTTACCCATTAGTTTACATAGTGACTTTTGTACTACTACAATGAATGGCAGAATTAAATTGTGACAGATACTATGTGGCTCACAAGTCTAAACTATGTACTATCTGGACATTTGTAGACAAAGTTAGCCAACCTGTGTCTAGAGATTTTATTTATTTATTATTATTATTTTTTAAAGATTTTATTGGGGAATTCGGGGAGGGAACAGCGTTAGGGAATCGGGGAAGGGGAACAGAAGAGTTGCTGTCCTTTGGTTCTTCAGTCTAGTTGTGGAGGACATTGCTTCACTGGCCCATGTTGGTATTGTGATCATTGCGCTCTTCCCGGGTGAGGCAGATCGGTCACTGGCCAATGGATGGCCGCTCATGGTGGCTCACGGCAGCTTACACTGCCAGCTGCTCACGCTGGCTGCCAGCCACTCACGCTGGCTGCCAGCCACTCATGGTAGCTCACAGCAGCCCACTGCGGCCTATGTCATCGCCGGCGAC
Source organism: Hipposideros armiger (assembly GCF_001890085.2). NCBI lineage: Eukaryota > Metazoa > Chordata > Mammalia > Chiroptera > Hipposideridae > Hipposideros > Hipposideros armiger. Next base: position 951,442 of record NW_017731449.1, on the reverse strand, counting down.
CCACGGCAGCCCAGCTCCAGGTCGAGCTGTTGTTCACCATCTTAGGTGTAGAGGGAGCAGCATCACTGGCCCATTTGGGATCCGAACCGGTGGCCCACCTGCTCAGAGCTCATGCTCCCAAGCCAACTTTTAACTGACGAGCCACTCGGCTGGCCCTGTGTTTAGATTTTTGAGAGTGGACCACCAAGTCTCCAAGTTTTGGTGGAAATGTTCAATGTCAATGACTCCCTTTTGTGAGATAATCATTTAAGTAAGAGGTTCATTGTTTTTAGTGGAAGCATCATTCTCTCCAAAAGAGAGTGAGTCTGAAAGTTAACCTGCCTCCCAAACATGTAACTCGTCATCAATAGAATTACTCACTGGTAGCACTTGGATCAATTATAATTGAACTATAAATTAAATGGTGATTTAGAAGGGAAAGCTAGGCCAACATGTAATCACATAAAAAGATGATAAAATCCTCATCAATAAACACTTGCTGCCTGCAGGTAATTGTGACATAAATCATCAGTCTGGACACAGAGAAACCAAGGAAACCAGTTCCTTGTACAAAACCATTTCAGGGGAAAGACATTACTACTCCATTGGAGAGTGAAATGTGCTTTCAAAGGTGGTGACAATAAAATCAGACATAACTAAGTATGTTGTTACATAGAACAAAGTACATATACAGTACAACGAAATGCTTTTCCATGAATACAAATACTACATGAAATCCAGCTTAGATCCCTGAAGTGGTGTTGTCATTTCCCCCTGACATTATTTTGAGTAAGAGCAGGCCATGAGGCTGAGACAGCCAGATAGCTCAGCATGTCAACTGCCACTGCAGTGCCCCAAATTACAAGAAAAGCAGGGACAAGGCAAGTCAGTAAGGGCTGCTCAGTGGAAGCCTACATAAATTAGTTTTTCCAGCAAGACATTGAAAAATGGCATGGCCTGGCACCAGCCCTTAGGAATGGCAGTCATTATAGCCACAGCAAGTGTTTCACTTTCACTTATTGGCTTGAAACCTATTTGCTTTCATTCTGTTCCAAAGATTCTGTGGAATTTGTTGGAAAGGACAGAGCTTTTCCTTTAACATATGCTGATGGGACCTAATAGTTATCCCATCATCCATTTGCTTTGAAGGGGATTCATTCAATTCATCTTTAGATTGGGCAAAGGTGAATATAGAATAACAAATTAGAAACCAAGATGTTAGGTAGCATTGTTCTAAAGATGTTGAATGGTCAGTTATTCCTGGAATGTTCCTTTTTGTCATCTCTGGGTTAGTCCAAGGGATTTCTGCAGCAATGGTACATTCATATTATAATATCCAAATTCTGTTTTCTAGCTGTTGATGATCAACCAGAGAAATAAATTCAGATTCTAGAAGGCTGAGATTTGGTAAAAAAAAGGACAAGGAATTTGACCTCCCATTCACAACAGGCAGCAGGAGTAGATGATCCCTGGGAAAGGGAAGTGAATACATCATAATATGGGCACACGTGAGTATCGATCACACTCAGAGATAGCTGATTTGACTAGTGAAACTATACCAGTCCTATACGTCAGTGCCTTAAACATCGACATTCAAAAATAAGGCATGTTTCATGCAAAGAAATGAAACTGGATCACCTCCTTATGCCCTATACAAGAACAAATTCAAAATGGATTAAAGACTTAAATATAAGACCTGAAACCATAAAACTCCTAGAAGAAAATATAGGGTCTAAATTTGCAGACATCACCCTGAGCAATATTTTTACTGATACATCCCTGCGGGCAAGGGAAGTAAAAGAAAAAATGAACATATGGGACTACATCAAACTTAAAAGTTTTTTCACAACAAAGGAAACCATCAATAAAACAAAAAGGAAGCCTACTGAATGGGAGAAGATATTTGTCAACGAGATATCTGATAAGGGGTTAATATCCAAAATATATAAAACACTCATGCAACTCAACACCAAAAAAACAAACAATCCAATTAAAAAATGAGCAGAGGATATGAAGAGACATTTCTCTAAAGAAGACATACAGATGGCCAACAGGCATATGAAAAAATGTTCAACCTCACTAAGCATTAGGGAAATGCAAATAAAAACCACAATGAGATACCACCTTACCCCGGTCAGAATGGGTATCATCAATAAATCAACAAACAACAAGTGCTGGTGAGGTTGTGGGGAAAAGGGAACCCTGGTGCACTGCTGGTGGGACTGCAGGCTGGTGCAGCCACTATGGAAATCAGTATGGAGGTATCTCAAAAAACTGGAAATGGAACTACCTTATGACCCAGCAATTCAACTCTTATGTATTTATCCATAAAAACCCAAGACATTAATTCGAAAAAATATATGCACCCCTATGTTCACTGCAGCACTATTTACAATAGCCAAGACTTGGAAACAACCGAAATGCCCATCGGTAGACGACTGGATTAAGAAACTATGGTACATTTACACAATGGAGTATTACTCAGCTATAAAGAAGAAGGAGATCGTACCATTCACAACAATATGGATGGAACTAGAGAACATTATGCTACGTGAAATAAGTCAGTCAGAGAAAGACAAATACCATATGATCTCACTTATATGTGGAATCTAAAGAACTGAATAAACGAGTAATGTAAACAGAAATAGTCTCAGAGACACAGAGAAACAACTGAGGGTTGTTAGCTGGGAGCGGGGTGGAGATGAGGGAGAGGGGGAAGGGACGAGACAACACAAATTGATAACTACAATATGGCCTCAGGGATAGAAAAGACAGTCAATAATGTTGTAAATACTTTTTAGGGGGCCAGATGGACTCATGTCTTCTTAGGGAGACCACTTCATAGTCGGTGTAGAGGCCTGACCACTGCACTGTATTTCTGAAGCTGATGTTGAATAATATTGTATGTCAACTATAATTATATATACATATACTCATGGGGCATGGAGTAGAGTATGGGAATGGAGTCAATGGAATTGTAATAGATAAGTATGATATCGGGGGTGGAGGGCAGTAGATGGGGGAGGGGGTTGTTTCTGTGTGAGAGGTGAAAAGGATAACTATTGCATTGTTCTGTACACCTGAAACTAATGATAAAAAATAAAATAAAATAAATAATAAAAAAATAATAAAATCATTACTTGTACTCTACCAATAAATAAATAAATAAATAAATAAATAAATAAATAAATAAATAAATAAATAAGGCATGTTTCCATTGGCCAGAGAAATGTGATGGATCGCTATACGAGTATGACATTGTGTAAACCTTTATGGAAAGGAAAGTTCATAGGATTCATAATGTATCTTTGGCCCTGACGAGAGACCTCCAGGAGCAATTAGAAATTTACAAAATGCAGTATTAATAGTCTACCGAAATTTAGAACAGATGTTGTATATAATAGCCATAGTATATCTTAGTAATTATATGATGGACAAATATGCCACCAAAAAGAAAATAAAACAAAACCAAGAAAAACCTTTTTCCTGGTTGTTAAAATATACTCATCTGTAAAATTCAGATAATAACATTACCTACTTCCAGGTAATATTCATAGGTGTGCAACTAGCAGAGTCACACAGAGTCCTGAGTGTTTGGGGTTCAATGCTTTGTGGTCTCTGCCTTAAAATGCAAAAGAATTTTATCTTTGGATCTGTATTTTATACATGAAGTTCAGTGGGAGCCTTGACTCATGAGTGATCTTGCCTCCCCAGGACAAGTTCTTTTTCTGCCCCCACCAAGCAACTTCTACTCCTTTTTGTCCTCACATGCAGAGTCATGAGGTGGAGTCTTGCATACCTGGAAGGGTCTGCACTTACCCCAGGATAATCATCAGGCTTGAGGGAGCACTTTAGATAGCAAATCATGTTGTAATTTTTTTACATAATACCATGACAGGTCAATGTGGCAGAGACTGTGCAAAAAAGAAACACAACAAATCTTTTTTCCTGCTTTTGAAACAAGAGGCTTGTATTTTCATTTTGCACTAGGTTCTACAGATTATGTAGGGGTTACTACATATATAAATATATAAAATATATTATATAAAATATATAAAATATTCCTGGTACTAAATAAATGCTCATTAAATACTGGCCCGTAAGATTTTGTAGTTCTTATTTCTTCTGCATATATTTCATCATGAGCAAACATAAATGCATGTCACTCATACCACCTAACATTACCAGGGACAATTTAACCCCTTTAGGGTTAACCTGAACCTTTGGTCCCTGTGACATTGGTAGATGAGGGTCCTCACTTTTAATAATATGACTTTACTTGCATGAGTCCAATTGTCCTCAATTCATTGCACACAAGATTGTAAACCAGCTGCCACAAAACCCCTCCATTAAACCCTAGAAGTTATCTTAGGTATACTCAGCTTCTTCAAACACTGAACCCTTTCCTGTCTCCTATGAAACATCATACAAAAGAAGCAATTCTCTTTGACAAATCAGAAAGGTTAGACAAGTACCTAGAGACCTGGGGAAACTGATGTTTCTACTGTTTCAGTTAAAATGATCAAGGAGCAATTCAAGCTGTGAGATGCAAGAACCGTAAGAGCACCTGTGGATTTTGGTGCCTGTTTCAATGCTAGGATGGAAGTCACATAGTTGGGAGCCAGGCTTCTGTTCAGATATTTTTCTTCTCATCAAACGATGTTACAGCTCTTACTAATAGTAATGATGGTGCAGAGAAACCACCTCAGGAGCAAGAACTAATGAGGAACAGAGCAGGTTTAACCAAACTTAAAGTTCTGTTCTACCATGTAACGCTGCCACTTGTGCTGCTGTTGTTTTTGTTTTGCTTTCCTGCTCTGAGTCACCTTCCTCACACTTTTTAGCACCAGTTTGAAGCTTAGAGAGGCCTATAAAAATAATACAGGAAAGAGTATAGACTTTTATCCAGGGTGGGTAAGACATAAAACCTACATGAAACTGACATGTAGAGAACATTACTGCACAAAAGTAATTTGTGCCTTGAATGTCTCTTTGAACCTCTACAATTTAGGTGAAGAACAATCAGGCTGCTTTGAAATCACATTTCCTCATATTAAATGTCAGCCTTATAACACAGATATAATTTGTAAGGATTTTCAAAAACAAAACTTTTCTCTTTAGGAGTCAGACAAATGTCCTTATCATGGTAATCTATGGTATTGATGGAATAGACATTTTTCCGAAGAGATGGGTTCAGGAGATACATATGTAAGCAAATAGAGCTGTAGAAATCCAGGGTGCTACAGGATCTTAGCTGTGGATCTGCCTGGGGTAGAAGGGAAGGCTTTGCATGAGTGGTGACCCCTGAGCTGTCGAAAGATGAGCAGCAGTTGGTTAGACAGACACAGAACGGAAGGGTACACAGTGTGTAACGTGAAGTATATAGTGCAGAACGTACAGCACGGACGCAGGAGCAGAGGTGTGGGAGAGACTGGGGAGCTGGGGGCAACCACAATCTGTTTGCTGAGACTCGAGCACCAGAGTATAATGGAAAGAGACAAAGGACTGCAAATACCAATATGACCAAGAGAAGGCCAACAAGGCATGGCGGTGACTCGACACTGATCAGCTGGCAGTCTAACGCTACCCCCTTCTTAGTAGTCATGCCCATGCCTGTATCATAATCCCTAATTCATCCTCTCTGAACCACTAAATGCCAAGTACCTTTCAATCAGAATTAAACAGTGCCTTAGAGACTAGTTATGAACAAAAATGGGACACTAATCTGCCTGTAGAGCTGAGCTGAGGAAGCCTCACTCTGGAAAGGTCAAGGTTACAGAAGGACAACCTAAAAAAATAGGATTAGTGACTAGAAGTCGCGTCCCCCAGCACTTGTCCTGGAGCGGCAGACCACATTTGTTTGTTTGAGCTCCCACTCACCAGCATTGGAGCAGAAAAGGGAGTATGTGCTGTGGTGGGGAGCAGAGCTTTGGGATCAAACAAACTGAATCTGAGGCTGCACAAAGCATTTCATAGCACTGTCTCATTTCAACAAATGAGGATAATAACACCTACTTAATAAGATTGTGGCGAAGATTAAGCAAATCATGCAAACAAGCTGCACATCCCAGGGCCTAGTATGCAGAAAACAATCAATCTTTGCTATTATTTTTACTCTAATTAGTAGCCACCTGTGGAGGCAATATACTTTATATAATAGCAAAGGTTTTCAAAGTTTTATTGTAAATGGCCTTTTTATGAACTCAATAGCATCCATTTTTGCTGTGATGAAGGAAGGTCCACAGAAAAGTCAGAGAGCAGGGAAAATGAAATAGTGTCTTCACTTTGTGTTCAGTTTTCATGCCTTTGAATGTTAATCATGATATTGTCACCCTCTGTGGTCTACCAGGCATGTAGGGGTGTGGCTAAACTCAGTCATAGATAGGTAGGTGGTCAGGTACTTACCTAGTCACTGGGGGTCAGACAACGTCTAGCGTTTCTATTTATGACAATCAGTATGTTTTCTTTTAACTGATTCCTTATCAAAAGGGAATTTGCTTGTGAAAAGCAATACATGAATCAAACAGTTTAGTTCAACAGTCCAAGTATTGCAGGTGTACAGTGTGAGTTTAATTTCAACAATCAATTTGCTCTCATAAGGAGATGGCACTTCTCTAGCCATCCCCTAGTCCAAGGGCTTCATCATGCTGTCTTTATCCACCTTCCTTTGTGTTCTCCTTCTCTCTGTGAGATCAGAGAGATCCATCATTTTTTTATCGTGATAAAACACACTATGCTTATGCTGCCCCATTACAAATACTCATTTGTGCCCTCTCTCTTCGTCTTGCCTATCTTGCGCACATCTGTGGCTCCTGCTCCTTTTATGCCTTCTGTCTCTGCTGCTTTCACTCTCCCACGCCTGTGGGCATCGTCATTTGGGTCAGTGGACCCAAATGGTAATTCTGAAATAAAAAAATAAAAAAAAATCTTGTGTCATCATTTAAAGATTGCTTGGGGGCCGGCCAAGTGGCACGGTGATGAAGAGCTGGCTTGGGATGCCAGAGGGCCCCGGTTCAGATCCCACATATGAGAGCCAGTGACACTGCCTTCTACAGCTAAGATGCTGAACAACAGCTCAACCTGGAGCTGGGCTGCTGTGAGTCGCCGGCGACAGCATAGGTTGTAGCCCCTGCTATAGTGGGTTGCCATAGGCTACTGTGTGTAGCCAGCAGCCAGCGTGAGCAGCCAGCAGCCACAGTGAGCAGCCATCCAGAAGCCGGCAACTGATCTGCCTCGCCCGGGAAGAGCGCAATGATGGTGCCAACTTGGGCCAGTGAAGCAACGTCCTCCACAACTAGACTGAAGAACAAAAGGACAGCAACTTGTCTGTTCCCCTTCCCCCAATTCCCCAGTGCTGTTCCCATCCCCCAATTCCCCAATAAAAATCTTAAAAAAAAAAGATGGCTTGACCTACGTGACAAAGAATGCTCATTTGATTAAGAATCAGACAATGAAATTTATGAAGACACATGCCTGCCACTAATCACCCTAAGACCTTATGCAATGCACTTGGCTTCCACAAGCCTTGGTTTCCCCATTTATAAGACGTTGATACTTAAAACTGTGCTCCACCAGTTCTACAGGAAGGGCCATAAGCTCATAACCATTCAAAGACTTTGCTCCAGGGTAACACGATCGCTATTACATGGTGTCTCTTTTGGAGCATATGTGCCTCTTAACATTTTTCTTTTTTTTTTCTTTTTTTTTTTTTTTAGCTGAGCCATCCTGACACCTGTTGGGCCAGGAATCGAACTGCTGTTGCTCAGAGCTCACACTCTTGAGCGAGCTCTTAACCAACTGAGCCACTCGGCCAGCCCTCCTTTTAACATTTTCCTACTGCAATATAATTTCAGCCATTCAGGAAGATGGCCACTCAGATAATTGTACCTGAACACCACACCTCTAGCTTCCACCCCTCGATCCCGCTCTTGTTTTCCGTTCCCTCAATAGGGCCCTTCCACAATCCATTAGGAGGACTGCTTCTGACGAGAGGCTGACATGAGGCTTTGGGGGTACCAGCATGCTTATTTTGGATACAGTTTATATAATCAGATTTACTCTGAAACAATTTCATTTTAGAAGGAAAATGTATGCATCCTTTTAAGGTCTATTTCCCTAACTTCTAATAAAATCCAATTTAGAAATCTTTGTGATTTTAGCCACTTAGTCAGCAGAAAAGCCAGAAAATTACTCCATTTCTTTTCAAAGTAATATTCCCTAGTCTCTGAATTTTCTTCCCAAAATTGATTCTCAAACAGAAAAAACTGTATTTGTTGACATGCTCTAAATCAGTAAGGAGACTTGTGCTTTGTGGCTAATTGTTCCATAGCCTCCAAAATTCAAAATAAAATCTCCCCTATAACATATATGTCATATATGCGAAACCTGCTGATATATATATATATATATATATATATATATATATATATATATGAAGTATATCCACTGATGCACTTATACTCTCCAAATATAAATGGAGAGTTTGGGTTGATAACGTTAGCTTGCCAAATGGTTACTGCACATCCTACACTGCACTCATAAAATGGTCCTTCCTAATTTTCAAAATGTAAACCCTGCCCTAACACCAATACTAACTGAAGTCAGCACCTTGCAAATATTACTGTGGCATTTAGACAAATAAAATGGATCAGAGTACTAAAAGAAATCTTCAAAAAGTAGAAGGAAAAACAGAAACAGCATCTTCACTCAACATTATAGTGCCAGAAATATCAGCTGTTGAAAGGAGAGCAGGAACACAGCTTGTGTGGCTCCAAGCAGGTGGTCAAGTGATGGAGGGCAAGAAAAATGGAAACCGGAAAAAGACCTGGCTAAGTAGAGTGTTCAGGGCCTTGACATGAGAAATACACATATGTTGTGGAAAAAAGAACCCTGTATGTTTAATTGAATGTGGAAATGAACCACCCCTGAACAAAATCTGTGACTTTAGAGATGCATTCATCTTAATTCCAATTTCTATGGGAGAAAAAAACAAACCAAAAAAAATGGAAAAAGAGGTGGGGCGGTGTCCAGACTATGAAGATTCCTTCTGCATTTCCTTGGGAATCCATAGTATAAATCCCAAAACTAATGTCAACACCTGGAACCCAGGTGATGCTTAGTGAATATCCTTAGAATAAGTGAATGAAGAAAGAGGAAGGTGACAATGTGTAATATTTACTGGTACACATTCATCTTCCTTCATGAAATTTTCCTGACTCCAACCAAAACCTGGCCAAATTAAACTGCATGAAAAATCTTCATTTTTGTCTGAAATCCCTCATTTTACTGAGAAAGTAACATATATTCCTTCAGATTACTAGGGATAGGAGAATAAATTCACTCTTCATTTAATGTTCTTCCTTTTAGAATGACAACAAGACCAAAAAAGTTGTAGTTTACATTTTGGGGGGTTTGTACTTCTTGGGTTCATTACTAAGAGTATTTGTATAAATAATAAATTAAGGTAGAGGGAAGGGTACATTTTATTACCTCATTGACTTAATTATTTATTGAGCATACTATATCCAAGGTAACTTCAGGTCATGAAAATCACACAGTAGCAGACAGCAGCATAAACTTTTTAGGCTGTACTGACCTAAGATACCACTGTGTGTATGTACGAGCATATACCTACAAACTACATAACTAATTTAACAAGATTAAGTGCAGTGGCTTGAACTGTGATTGGTAAACAGTTCTAGTCTATATATTGCCCCTCTTTGCCTGATAGTTCACAAGGTGTTTGTCTAGTTTTAAGGTGTTCAGATAGAGAAATTTTACTCCTTTATTTAGCAGTCTTTCCTAGAATTCAATAACACTATTAACTTTGCTTATGCCTATATATTTTGTGAGGTCTTGTGTTTGTAAATTAAAGTTCTTCTCTGCTATTTCCTCTGCTTCTTCCTTCGATGAGAAGAAACACACTCTCCCCTGGAAGCCACTTATTTGTAATTTAATACGTTGGTCTCTTTTCCCATCTACCATTTAACTGGATGCTTAATCCCCATCTCTTTCTCCTTTCTAAAAGCCAGATGAATTATAAATGTTAAAGGTCCTTCCTGAGTGGACTTTTCTTTGCCAGGAGCTCGGTGTACAGAGAAGCAAACCAAAGGTGATAGATTTGCAGCCTAGAACCCAGAGACCATTTTGAAATCACAGAAAAAGTGACCTTAGCTAAAAGCCACAAAGGAGAAATTTCTTCTGTTAGTGTCTCTTTTCACCTGTTCTCAAAGGACATTCCCAGAAATTGGGGATGAATGGTACTGTAGTTCTGACTGCTAAATGGTCATGAATTTTATTCTTCTCTGGGCATCCCATGTGGATCTGATAAGGACTGAGCCACAAGCCTTTGTATGGCATATGTGTCATTTCAATTACCCAAAGGTCCAGGTGTAAATCTCTTTAACATATTGACTCGTCCTGTTAGGCTTCAACCAACTTGATTGAAACCAACTCATAAGAAAAGGATGACTATTTTCTCCTCATCATGGTCTGCATGAACTTGGTGATTTTTAAAGTCATTACAGGAATCTTCCAAGGAAGCTGAACAGACAGTAATGTTCTCAGCCAGAAATCTATATCCTCGCCACAAAAACTCTTATTTCTTTGATTCTATTTTATTTTAGTTCCCGTTTAGATTATACAAAATTGATATCAGAGGATATTAAAGTCACAAACATGAGGATATCATTTAATCAGATCTTTGCATCTTAAAGATTATACTTTCATTTTAGAACACAACTAAGCTTTTATTAAAATGATATCAGGGTCCCGAACACAAACACGGGAGAACTCATGCAGTCAAAGTATTTTTATGTGTTCTGGATTAACATTAATATTTGTTTACCATAATGCTCTATGGGGAAAAAAAAATCCCAACATGACCCAAAGACGGTCTCATCAACAGTCTTACTAGTAATGCTATTGATGCAGAACTCAGTGCAACTCGGATGGCCTTGCAAAGAGTTTCGTATTGTCCTGAGTAACTGACTGGGGAAAGTAAGGATGCTCACTTGATAGGCATATATTAAACTATCAAGTATGGTTTTAAGATTACATAGCTATCCATTATTGAACAAGAACTGTTTTCCAAAGATCCCCTTTTCGGTTGCAATACTATGATAGTATTAACCATCATCATCATCACCACCACAGCCACACACTTAGTGCGTGTTATTTCTAGGTTCTGTTCTTTGCAAAAAGGTAAATACTATAAGTATGCCCATTTACAATGGAGGAAACTGAGAGTTGAAATAAATTGTCTAAAGATACAGAGTTGATTAGTGGTATTAGACCAGGGGGAAGCCAGGCTATGTGGCTCTTTGCAATAGCACTAGAATGCCTCTGGGATGCCATCATAGATAAACAAGAATATAGGAGGAAAATTGCAGAAAAGTACTATAATAGATTGCCAGTTTTCTATAACACCCAGGTTTGCTAAAAAGGATTAACATATAAAATGCTTCTAGAGCATATTTTTATTAAAATATTTCTAGTATAAATAGTCACCAAAATTTTGAATGACAATGGTTCCTATATGTATTTGAAGAAGCAAAGGGATGGAAAAAAAATGTATGGCTGACAAGGGGCTATTGCTTGAATATGACAGCAATATTTTGAAGAGCTATTTTGAGAAAATGAAACATTTAATAATGTGATGTGTTTGGCAAAGGTAAGGAGAAATAAACATTCATATATTGTGGGTAGAAATGTAAATCTGTACAACCCCTATGGAGTGCAATTTGGCAATATCTATCAATATTTGTGATGTACTTATCTGTTGAACTGGCAATTCCACTTTTAGGGATTTATCCAATTGATATTCCTGTACATATGTTCAAAGATGAAGAAGAATATAGATTTTTTTTTACTTATAGTAGTTAAAAGTTAAGAAAACTCTAAATGTATATAAGTACGGAGCTGATTTAATCAAATGTGGTATCTCCATAAAATGCAATATTACGTAGCTATTAAAAAGAATATGTTATGTTCTTTTGTGGAATAGTCCCAAAGATAGTTTTAAGTAAAAAAGGTAAGATTCAAAATAATATGTTAATATTGTGTCAAGAAAGAGAAATAAGAAAAAGAGGAGGGGGGAATATGGTTATAAATATATGCTGTGTACTCACAGATTATCTCTGAAAAAATATACAAAAAAACATAATTTTGGTTGCCTCTGAGAAAGGGAACTTAAGGACTAGGATTAAAGATAAGAGGGAGAATTTTTTAAATGTTGCCTTTTGTTCTGTGTAGAATGTTTTATCTATTTAAAAATAAAACCATTCTGAATTAATATGTATTAAGAGAGTTTAATATGAAACATCTAGGGAGCATCCTATTATCATACTCAAATCTGGCTATTATTGATACTATTAATAAACTTACACTCGAGGTGCTTCATAAGTTACAAGAAATATTATACATTCCAAAGAAAAACAAAATTACATATTATCTTTTAGAAACCAGGTTTTGGGAAAAGTTGAAGTATCAGCATAATCATTTAGTATGGAAATAGAAAGTCTCAGGTGTCATGGTAGTTTGTAGATAATACATTGTTATATATAAGCTCTTCTTTGTGATTTTCTATCTCCATTCAAACTCTACTAAAAGGAAATGGCTGACAGTAATGGTTATCCAAATCTTGGAATGGATACCAAAGACAGTTCTATAATTTCCTTCCCAGAAGACTTTTAATAGTGAGGAAATTAGCATTCCTGGTTGACTTGAGGTAAGTGTTTCTCAGTTAAAGGCAGGAGTCAAACAATTCAGCTCTGGGGTTTCTAGATAAATCAGGCCTATAGATGAAGTCATGTATTCTGGTACCATAGAAAGGGTAGATGGAGAAAAAGAAAGAGAAGAAAACCAAAATTCTAGTGTAATAAAATGCAGCTCACCAAGCTATGCCTAAATTAAGCAAGAACCACCCTTATGATGTTAACTTTTCCAAAACACTGGAAATTGAGTATGCTTGGAAACTAAAGGCAGAGAAGCTAAGACAACAGGCAAAAACCAGGTGTTAGGCAAGCAGGTGCAGGAGAAGAATCATTTAGTGAATACTAATAGCCTTCAGAGATACAATTTGGAGATACCATATCCTTTGATGTCATTTTCATATATCTCCTATATTATCATGCACCTATGATGATTCAAAGATAGCAGAGTCTATGGGAAGTGGACAAGATTACTAAAGCTATTCCCTGACACAAATGACTACATTGTGGCATTTGAGAGTTTTAAGATCAGCATATTTTTGTATGGAACTCTATTTCTTTTCTCCTGTCTAAGAAGAAAAAAATGAACCTTGTTACAAATAAATTAGTAAGGCTTCAAGTTCAAAGTAAATCAGGGTGGGGGCTTCTACATATCCCTCAATAATCAGGCATATACACAAACTCATGATTTCCATGTGACACATACACCTTTTTGGGGGAAAGATTGCAAAAATGGTCACACACAGGAATTAGCCTTTGAGAGGAGGAAAAGATGGAAAAAAATGGGGGAAATTGATATTCATTAATATATGTTCACTATATTTATTCATGCTATGTTCATATTTAATTAACATGAGTTTGCTATATTCAATCAGGCCATACTGCACATGGCTTGACAGGGACAGAATAAAGTAGGGTCTAGGAAATCACACAGCAAAGTCACGGTCAGACAAGGTCAAAGACAACAAACCGTTTTACAGACTTTCCTTTCAGCAAACACCCATGTGACCAACAGGAAGTTCATACCTGTTTCCAGTACTGCAGGCCTCTTAGGTTACTGTCCACTTTGTGGAGCTGGAACCACAGGAACAGGGGACTTCCTCCAGAAATCCTCCAGAAAGCAGCCCTGTTTTCGTTAGTAGGTTCCAGGTCACCCTGGAGTTCACGTCACCGTGATGACTGCCAACTCTGTCGCTCTTTTGCAATTTAAAATTCCTAAGCTGGAAATTTCGTTATTACATATGTCTAAAGATTCCTGCAAGATGAATCAAATTCGGCCATATCATGATTCCACCAAAGAGCCCAATTTGCACACTCTCTAATATGTTTCATGATACCAGCCAGAGAAGCATGTATGGTGTGGTGCTCTTGGAGGATTTGGGATCCAGGGGTGGTAAGATCTGGAATAATGATAAGTGTATCATGGATATTGTGGAGAAAGACAGAGTATTGAAAAGAGAAGTGAAGAAAGGTAGAAAGGCAGAGAAGCTGCTTCGAAAACTGTTCCTGTTCTTAGGAGCCCTTGGCACAGAGCTGGGCCACAATCACTAACAGAAGGGCTGACCAACGATGCCAAAAGGAAGAGGCTTTTGTCTCAAAGTCGCTGCCCTCTATCATGGTCAGCTGCTTCCCCTGTACGCTGGAAGATCATCCTTCTTTTACATGCTTTTCTCTCCATTAAAAACAGTGTCACGCAACCCTTGGAAATAGCCATTTCCCTGAACAAACAACATTTTGTCGCAGATGAACAGGGAATAAAAAAAAATAGATGATGTCTTTCGGTATTTTACCTAACTGGCTATCTAGAAGACAGGTATGCCAAAAAGAATTACTGGAAAGGTTCATGAACTTCTATTCAAACTTGGTTAAAGTTTAATTCAGTATGTCCCTTCAAGGGAAAAAAGAAGCTTTGTTTTGAAATGTGAGCTATTATACCCTATGACTTCTATTAAAATGACTGTTGGAGACAAAGCTGAGGGGAACAAGAAAAACCTTCTCCCTCTCAGACTCAGGCTGCAGATCCATCTTATTTCTTGTACTCTCACAATGAAAAATTGAACAAGAGGGAGGATCTGCACACCTATTACAGAAATAGCTTGAGATTCTACAACAGGTTGAACTATGAACTCTGAGAACAAGTCCTTGAAAAGAGGTGTCCCTTTTTTCTCTCTTAATTTAGTTACATAATCTTCTCAAACTTTTCCACCCAAGTGCCAATAGGGCCAGTGATAAAATAGAGGCGATACACAATACAAAAAAGTATGTCTATGAAATCTTATGTTTCTTCTTAAAACATAAGAATAAGTTTCACAAATTAAATAAGATTCATGTATATTTTCATTTTCTGCATATGTCGCTTTGGTTTCAAGCTTTTCTCCAAATCAACAATTTAAAATGTATCACATTTACTTTGTGACTCTACATGACCCTGGGTACACTTCTACATACCTCAGCGCTAAGGGTCTTAGATTAGTTTAAAGGACTCATGCTTTGTTTTGTTTTGTTTCTATTCAACTACTGTTTACTCAGTGGGCACTATGTATTCTTTTTCTAATGCTCTCACCAAAATTAACTTCCTTAGAATGCTAAAGGTTTATCCTGAGAATTCCAAATTGATTTCCAAAATCTAATCTTGCCTCCTTACCAAAATATCGAATTAAAACCAGTTATACTTTTCCTATACTCTGATCAAAGTTGGGGACACATCTTTGCTGACACGTTATTTCCTCTCAGTGCTGATTTGGTGGCTCCAAATAGAAAATCTTTTATCAGGTTTAGAAAACCTGCTGGCATCTGTGTCCTGGAGAAGAGTCACTATCTTCCCAGGAGAAAGAATTCTGGAACTTGTTTTATGATGACTTTTCATGGCTGGTCAGATGGAATATATAGACTTAATTGCAAGATAAAGTGTGGATAGAGCACAAAAAGCAAGTCCTAGTATCTTGATCAAACAATTCCCTCAGTTCTCTGTTCTGCAAGTAAGTCTCTGAAGCCAGACATGAGATTCAATTTTGGATGAGATTTTCCACCTTCCATCCTCCCCTTCCATCTTATATCCTTCTGGAAACTAATACAGAAAGAAAAGAGAAAGTTTTCCATAGATGTGCAATAAAATGTTTTTAACAAGCCAGACACAGATGACTAAATACTATAATGAATCTATTTGTATGAAATGTCCAGAAAAGGCAATTTTATAGAGACAAAGGCAGGTCAATAGTTGTTCAGGGCTAAGGTAGTAACAGGAGATTGACTGGACATAAGGGAAATTTGAGGGGTGGGGGGGTGAATGAAAATGTTCTAAAATGTGATTATGGCAATGTTTGGACAAATCTATAAATTTAATAAAAATCACTGAATTATAGGCTTATAATAGATAATTTTTGTGGTATGAAAACCATACCTCAATAAGGCTGCTTATAGACAGAGAAAACTCCAGTCTTTGGAGAAAAAGGATGTTTCAATTAGGCTTTTAATGATCTAAATACCATGAGAAATGTCTGGCTAATTAGAAATGTTTAAACACAGTAAAACAGGACATTGCTTAATTTAATTGAAAGTGATGCCAAAACAAGCATAACACACTCCACTTTAGGAAGTGATTGTTTATATAGATTTTATACATTTCTTTTGTTGTTGTTAAATTATATAAAACATTTGCCAAGAAAGTGAATTTAGGTTTATTAGTTTGTCACACTAATAATATATCTCCCAAGAAAGGTTAAACTAGCTAACACCTGTAAAATATTTAAATTGATGGAATAAATAACTAAATGAAACATAAAAGTTGTATTATTTCCTCTTCTGCATTTGTTTCTACAGAAAGACCCTACCTAGCAAAGAAAGAAGCAAAAATGGCAGAGATAATGCTGAGACTTATGTGTGTTAGATGCTCAACCAATCCAATTTTCCCTTCCTGGGTCCACAGGAAGACTACATTTCCCAACTTCCTTTGCATTTAGGATGGAGTCATGTCTGACAAATAAAATATGGCAGAAGTGATGTATGTCACTTCCAGACAAGGCAATAAAACATACTGTATAACCATCCAAACTCTTTTTTACTTCCCTGTGGATACAGCTGGAAGTGACGATCTCCAAGGTGGTAGACCAACTCATGAGGAATCCTAGATCCCTAAATTACTACTTTGAAGAAAGCTGTTAGGACAGGTGCGCAATTGGCATTGGACACTGCCTAAATAAGAAATAAACCCTTCTTTTGGCGAGTCATTGAAATTTTGAGATTGTTTGTTACAGCCAATCTTTCTAATTATCCTAGCTAGTTAGTTAGTTAGTTAGTTAACTTAACTAATATTATATGCTATAGAACCTAAAGCATATGTCTTCCTTTCTTCCTTTTATCATCTAGGTTATTCTTTCCCTCTCACCCACCCTTCCTTCCTCTTCCTATTCCCCTACTAATGGACTCCAGTTAATGCTCATTTCTGAGGCAGAGGAAGAAATATATGAGTGGTATTCAGCCTGCATCTTATTAAGACCCTTCTTCAAGAACCAAATTATTTGAGCAGGATAAAGTAAAAATAAAAGGCTGCAATTCTTCTTTCTGGAGAGCCAGAATGTGTCTCAAAGTCTTTGGTTAAAATGTTTCATGATCCCCAAGAGCAGTGCTTTGCCCACCCTCCTAAAAACAAAAACAAAAAAGCAAAAAGCCCTACAGTAATAAATCCCAGGAAAGAAATGTCAGAGTTGGCAGCCACCTTCTAGGTCACGAACTTTGCTTTTATTTGCTGAAGCGTTGGTAGTGGAGAAGTGCATTCCGGTTGCTCTAAGGTTATTTGTGTCTCCCACATCCCCCAAAGTCATTTCCCCCAAACAACAAATTACCATGTCAATTAACTTCCAAATTGTTTCATTATTCAGGTGCCCTTTCCTCCTTTTCTGCATATAGAGCAAATGCAAGGAAAGAAGAGAGGACCTGCCCGATTCAGAAACCACACCCCAGCCCCTTACCATCACCCCAGACCCTTCATCTTGTCAACCCCAGTTCCACCCAACTCCATAGTCAAAACATAAAATAATTCAAATCAAAAACAGCTCATAAAACAGTAAACAAAATAAAGTCAGTTTTTCTTTGCTTTTTTTAAAGAACAAAATGAAACTTGAGGGAAAACTTACTGGAGTTACAGTTTATCCTGATACAGTCTAGATGGGGAAAAATAAATGAAAGATGAAATTGCATCCTTCAAGGTAACAGCTGCAGACATCCAAAAACAATCAGTCCACCCTTCCGGGGACAGACACACGCAAGAAATGTGGCCATTTTATATATATACAGTACGTACAAGTTTAAGGGTGGGTGTATATGTACAGTATATTACTTGGTAAAGTTGGATACATATATATATACACACACACATATATACACATATGTATAGAGATATATACTGGTATACATATATATCCACAATAGACACCGAGTATGCTTCTTTTGTCCCCCAAAATCTATTCATTTATATACAGCATTTTAAACCTGGACTTTGAAATATAAATTTTGTTAAACTTGGAAAATTATTCAAAAATTTTCCAATCAAATGCAAGTTATATTCTATTTCCTCCTATAGTTGATTTTCTTAAAATGTATCTTTAGCATCAACACAATTGTTTGTATTAGTATTCCAAAGACATATCACCAGTCTGACACTTTGTATCATATTTTTTTAGAAAATCTGCCCATGGAGTTTCTCAGTGCAGTATTTAACCCTTTCTCTTTTTCTAAAAAAGACTCCCTCCACCCTCTCTTTAGGTCGGCCCCAAATGTTATAGAAATTTGCATAGGCAGACTTGCCATTATCCTTAGAGGTAAGGAAAGGGTTAACACCACCTCATCATTCCCTGTCATAAAATGGCCACTTGCAAACAGCTAACCGCACAAACACCCATCCCAGATTTTAGAGAGGTGGGGTCGGGTGTAGGGTAGAAAAAATTGAAGGATGTTATTACGATCGGCTGTGTTCTCTGCTATTGCGTCAAAGGCTCCCATACCGACCCACTCATGAAGCCCACCTCCGTCTTCCTGCCCAAATGCTCAGGCTAAATCAGGTGCCTACAGCATTCAAGGAGAAGGCGAGACAGGTACATGGGGAGAAGGCCTGGGGCCCCTTTGACATCCTACCTATTTCACTCCGTGATTCTGCATCTTGAGGAGAAAAAATTATTTGCTTTCATTTTTTTTAATGGAAAAGAGAGGGAAGAAAGGGCAGTTATTTTTCCAGTGCTGGTAACCATACAAGGTATTCTGTGCCAGAAATCTATCCTTTTATTAATATCTGTTTATAGTCATGGACACCCATCATACAAGTTCTTGAGCAGAGTCCATGGGTATTAGTAGGGGATTGGGCAGAATGGTTACAGAAGGGTCTCAGGTTAATTGTGACTAAACTACCCACTTGCACTTAAGTTTGGTTTATGATGGTGGGAATTCCAATATGAATTTGTTTAAAATGTAGAAGTATAATGATCAAGGAGAGGAAGAAAGTTACAGGAAAACATACAGGCAGAAAGGGTGCTCTTCTCCTGCATAAGGCTGACCCAATCGTTTTAGGGGACTTGTCAAGGATAATGCCACCGTTTGAATTTCCCAAAGTAAACCACATTAAGTGAGCAAGTTAAAAAGGAACCAGTGGCAAAGAATGGGACAGAATGAAACTATGTGAAATCCAGACAGGAGCAATTTATAACACCCAGTCATTCTGAGGAAGGAGGCGGGAAGCTTATTTGTTCCCCAGAAGAACATCTCTTGCGAAAAATCTGGGTTTGGTTTCGTGCGGTTAGGTTTGTCATGTGTCGTCAACCGCAACAGAAAAGTGGGAGCAAACAGCCCTGGAGCAACTGGTACGATCACCAGGCAGAGGAGGCCATGCCCCTGGTAAGGACTGGAAACGGGGAGGGCAGGTAGGGAGGAAGAGGGGTCTTCAGCGACTGGTGGCACCGACCATCACCCAAAGCCAGAGAAATGCCCCTTCCTGATGTACTAAAGGGAGAAGTGAAACAGGTGCACGGTCATGTTAAAAAGAGAAGGAAAGAGAGAGAGTGGGCCTAAAGCGACAAACCCCAGAATGGTAAACAAGGAGTGGTACTCTCCTTGGGTTTCTGTGTAGCTGAGCATCTGACTCTCAGACAGCTTGGTCTAGGGAGAGGAGTCGGGTTGGGCTCAACCTCTGGCTTCACGCAAATGGTCCCATGAACTGAATGGTATCTTTAAACCAATGTGAGGACTTGGAGCTTTCAAGGTGGCAGATAGTTGGTTATTTTAAGTCGAGAAGTGAAGAATTATTTTGTTACTTTATCTAAAGAATAAGTGGTTCAAGGAGAAAAATCTACCCCAAGGGTGGTGTTGATAGCAAGGCTGTATTTTTTAATGAATCAGGGAAATTAGCTTGGGAAGGCAATTTCCTTTAGATCTTTCTTCAGTAGCAGCCAAAGTTGCCTCCCGCTCTGCCTTGGCGTGGTCTTTGAGGGGTATCTGCGTGCGTGTGTGTGTGTGTGTGTTATTCATTTTGTTTGATTTAGGGTTTTTTGTTTCATTTTAGTAAATGAAGATACATGATTATTTTCCAGATTGAGAGCTTTGGGTTGAACATGGAAGACATGAATGTTTCTAGGAGTTGTGTGTCTTCAATGATGCGTACAATAAACCATAGTCAGCAAGCCCAAGTTTCCAGAGAAAGAACATCTGGAGAATTTGAGTGCAATTAACCAAACTGCATGACACTCCCTAGGAGCCTCCACCATTGAAGAAGGGTTTGGAGCACTCTGCTGAGGGTTCTTAAGGGCTACAAATGAGGCTGCACAAAAAGCTAAACTTTTTGCAGTTTAGCTCAATTCAAGCCAGGCACTAAGAAAAAAGGAGATTCTCTCTGTGCATGTTTAAAAGGTGACTCTCATGAAAGCAGACAAAAGTCAATAGGCTGTCGCATCATTGATTGATCATATTGATCTGTGGAGGTAACAGATTCCTCATGCTGATCTAGCAATTCAGAAACATGGGTTCTAGTCCCAGCTCTGCTACCAACTTTTTATGTGAGCTTTAAAAAGCAATGTGTATATATATATATATATATATATATATATATATATTTCTTTGTTTCCTATCTATAAAACTAAGCATAAAAATGCTTTCTTGACTTATCTCACAAAGTTATGGTGAAATTAAAATAGACAAGGTATTTTTAAATCTTGAAATATACTGTAGCAATAAAATATAATTATTATATCTCTTTAAGAGATCAAAATGTGATTGATCAATAGCTAATGACTTTTTAAAATGTGCTGTGTATTTCAGGACACTTCTCATGCCTGTTGTTACCACAGCTGGCTATCTGCAGACAACAAGGCCTCAGAAAATCTAGTCTCCTTGACATTTAGGAGATACACTACATCAGAGAAAGATATACTAGATTTTTATATCATGAGCTTATATGTGTGACCAATTTTTAAATAAATTGTAAAATCATTTGTGCCTATGCTAGAAAAGAGACACGATTTAAATGGCACAAGGGAACAAAATGATCATTTGCAATTAGCTCTTGGGGAATGGAGATGTTTTCTTCCATAACCATGAAAAGGGTAATAGGAACTTATGACAAGGAGAACAAACATTTATAAAGGGGTATATTTTGGGGAGGGGTTAGAAGGCGAACCTTCAAACAAAGCATGAATATGAAGAGCTGTGCTTACACAAGTACTAGGAATTTAAAGTCAGCAGGTTTGAAAGAAAGTTAAATAAATTCAAACCAGTAATTGTGGTGAACCATTTCCCTCAGAGAAAAGAAGAAGTCACAATTTCTTCGGTAGAAGCACAATACTCTCTAGGCGAGGACTATCTCTTTCTTGAGAAATATGCCTCTATTTATGAGGAGTTCAACTTGATCGTGTGCCAAAGGAGCCAATAGGCAAAAGCAAAGTCTTTTTGAAAAGCACATCTCCCAGATTTTAGCTAGAGTTTAAAATAGAAAAATAATGCTTCTAGGAATGCACATGGGATCTATGACTAATTGTGTGTGTGTGTGTGTGTGTGTGTGTGTGTGTGTGTGTGTGTGGGAGAGAAAGAGAATCTGTCTCTTTCTATCCACTCACACCCCCATCCCCCATTTTTCTTTCTAAGATGTGAGACCCACCATAGTTGGCTTTCTAATCTTTACAAAACAACATTTTTTTAAAAAATTGTCTGTTTAAAGATAGAGCGTAATTCCCCAGAACAGCATGGGGCTGAATCATTCTTATATCTAAGGCTCTCTCTTACTTTGAGATAGCTACAGAGTTAATTTTTTTTCTCCATCTTATTCTGTGAGCTATTTAGCTATTAGCTAAAAGAGATTATGTTTGGTCTCTTTTTTGTTTGTTTGTTTGTTTGTATTGATTTTTAAAAAATTTCTTCTACTGTTTTTCAGAGAAGTAGGCAATCTGCTACTGGTTGTTGGTTTTGGGTAACAGGCTCTGTTGTGGGTTTGTTGAAGGTGGGGAGGACGGTGTAGGGAAGGGAAGGTGAGAGGGGCAGAGGTATGCCAGCCCCTGCAGGCTGCTCAGTACGCTCTGTTCTCAGGGCTGTTTGCTATGCGGGCCGCAGGCTTTGGGC
This sequence comes from Hipposideros armiger, assembly GCF_001890085.2. NCBI lineage: Eukaryota > Metazoa > Chordata > Mammalia > Chiroptera > Hipposideridae > Hipposideros > Hipposideros armiger. Next base: position 929,162 of record NW_017731449.1, on the reverse strand, counting down.
CTTTGAAGGGTTGAATACCATCTTTTGATTTACCATGGCTGATGGTGGGGAGGACTGGAAACTCAAGAACACGACAAATATCCAGCAAAAGAGAAAAACGAAAAACAAAACAAAAGAACCAAACACACACGTACACAAACAAAAGAAAAACCAAGAGATACGCTGACAACAGAAACCAAATGATGTTGAACAAGGAAAAGGGAATACTGTTATAAAAGCTGCAAATTGGAAGAAAAGGAAGACATAACGAAACAAGCCACTGCTCAAAACAGTCCTCCGTGTCCTAGAGATTTTTAAGATTGTAGGATAGGTATTTTCCAAGTGTGACCAGTTGACCTGACAGCAGATAAGACTGGTATGACTTCAAAACTCCATCTTCCCACCAGGCCATCTAGGGTCTTATGTGGTCTTGCATCTAAGACATTTGTCCATCATGTCTTCTCCATGCCCATGAAAAGCCATTCCACTGAAATCTTTACAAAGGAGCTCTGTACCCAAACACATTCTACATATTCCCCAAAATCCATAAGCTCAGAAAGTTTAGACTCAGCTCTATCACTAATCCTGTCAACACAGGGCATTGACTTTCTGCTGAGTAGAATCAGCAGAAATAGAGGGTTTTGGTTTTTTTCTTCTGTAAACCATGGGGCCCCCATTCTCCACAGAAGATCAATTAGAATCCAGTCAAGAAGGTAGAAGCAGGAGAGGATGTGAGGCCACAAGCCGGGGAATTTCCAAATTATCTGTTATAGGTAATTACAGCACAAGAACAGATCCTCTCCCAATAAAGCTACAGATTGGATATTGTCATAATTTTTCACTAATAAAAAATAGATATGTATTATATGAGGAGATCAGAGTAACTGGCGAGTAACAGTGTGACATAACAATCTTTATAAAAAGGACTACTGAATGGTGCGTAAGAATGTCAGGAAGGAAAAGAGGGATACGTATCAGTAGATACATTCTCCTTTCACATATCAGAGACTCCAAACTTATAGAAGTATCTCTTATTTCTCCAACAGGACAACAGAAACAATTTGACTTGTGCTCCCCACTAGGAGAGAGTATAAGAAGACACCATGTCAGCAAGGCCACCCAGATTCTCCACTTGCATAGTCATTGTGAAGCCAGAAACAATGCATTTCTCATCCTACTTACATAGCTTAGGTCTCCTCAACCCCACTCTTCCATTTGGCCTCTATTTCCTGCCCTATTTATGACCTCAGTTTTGACTGTTTTGAGTGGTGACCAAGGAGCTGGACTTAATGAAAATGTGACTGATCAAAAGATGGACCAAAGTAGCGTGTTTTACACAAAGCTAAACAGTTCCAAAAAACCAAGAAAGGAAACTTAGAAAACAAATAATCCAGTAAAAAAAATAAATAAATAAAAATAAAGATAATAAATTAAAAATAAAAAACCACCACTGTCAGAAACCAGAAATCGACATCAAAACCTCATGCATAAACAAGGAGAAGGTGTTTGTTGCTGTTGGCTTTTATCCTCGGTCTATTAAACAAGAGGTGAGCAGCTAACTTTCAAGAAACAAACAAAGAATTCAATCAAACCAATGAAAATCAGAAAAGAAAGGGAAGACAAGCCCAAACAGAATGGCAGAGGGTACTTCATACGATACCTAAGTTAACCATGAGCTTGACTCGTCCCCCATCCAGCTCCAAACGCAGAGTGTCAGCAGAGTCCCTGGAGGTGGTGGCCACCAGCAGCCCATAAGCTCGCTGGGACATGAAGCGGAAGGACACGTCCTCTGCCTCCGTGTGCATGACCATGGGCATGATGACCTTCATGTACATGCTGCCATCATAGCTCAAGATGGATGCCTCTGCAAAGGAGAATGGAGGAGATCGTTAGGCTGAACGACACCAGTTTCCCTTTGCTTCCAGCGTAAGTAGAGTAGAATGCAGAGGGCACCACATTTGCTAGAACTCCACTGCTACTTTTAAGCTATGGGAACTTCGGCAGACCACTGAAACACTGAGGTTCTACTTCCTCATGTGCAAAAGGCGTATGATAGCACTGGTCCCCACCCTACTAGGCTCACCGATTTGTCATGGATACCAAAGGAAATAATAAATGGGAAGGAATTTTGCAAAAGCAAAGTACTCCCACAAAGAGTAGTAAATGTAATTCCATATGCTGTAGATAAAATGAAAGTACATAAACAAAACTTAGACTCCTGTAAGTAGTTCATGAAGGATAGGAGGAGTGCAGCAGTTTATAACCACCACAGCAAACAAATAGATAATTTACCAGAGAGCATCTAGGAGGAAAGAGCAGGCGTGCAGCCTGGCCCTGTAACATCCCTGGTGGCCAGGCATCGTAAGAGCTTGCTTGGCCCATTCAGAGAAGACAGACAGAGTTGGAGCTATAACCAAGAAAGCTATTGATACCCTCGAGAGCCAGTCATTTTACTTTTATTCAAATTGCACTTCTAGAGGAGGAAATAAACTCACTTTTATTTGATACCTTCTTCAATCTAAGCACTTTGGTGACAAGTCACCTCCCACCCAATAAGTTATTTCATTTAATGCTACAATGTGGGTCTATTATTCCTACTTTCAAACAGGAAGCCAAGGCTCTGAGAGGGGGATGCTACCATCCCAAGGTCAAACGGCCTGGAGTTTAACCCAGTATGTCCAGGCCCAAGTCCAACATTACACTGCTCCAAATGTGCGTTTGCTTATTCATTCATTTAGCAGATATTTTTAGAGAACACAGGAAGAGAATGTCACTCACATTCTTATGAAGTCAACCTGTTGCTGGGCTCAGTCTCTGACACTGAGTAGGTGTCAGGGAATATTATTAAATATGTGCTGTCATCAAATAGGAGTTACCTGCCTACACGCACTATGGAGGGTACAAAAGAGTTAACAGACAAGGTCCCTGTTCTGAAGAGAGACATGGCATGCACAAATTACTGTACCAGAATATAAAACCATTAAATGACACCAGAAAGATATACCAATAAAGACAGTGGCATGCAGGTAGGAAGAGTAGATGGGTAGAGCCTAAGCTGGTCTTAGTAGAGTGGTTGGGGTTATAATGAAAGAAGTGATGGTATTAGATTTAGAGGTCGATAAAATAACACCTTTTTGCACATAAAAGAAAGAAAGAAGGCAGATGCTCAGGTAATAACAAGCTATTCAATTTAACAGAAGCATCTAATATATTCTGATACACAGTTATAAAGGTAGTTTGAGACTGGAATACAATCAATGGACTTGGGTAGACATTGGGAATTAAGAGCGTGGTTTTAGATTATGAGCTACTGTGATGCATTCATTTGTGATACTGTGTACCAGGTGCTCTTCTGGGTGGTCAGGACATAACTGTGAACAAGAAACCAACATCTTCTGCCTTCATGTATAAATGGAATCAGAACAGGAAGAGACCAGGCAGACCCCATGGAAGGTTTTCAAAATAGTCTGTGTCATCATCATACGCCCACCCTATTTACATAACACACAAAAGTCCATGAAAGGAAAATAAATACACCTGCTAATTCCTGGGAGGCAGCCATCACCTGGGTAATAACCATGATGTGCTAATAGCTAGCTGTACATTATAATCTAAGAGTATCACAAATAAAGGTGCGACATTTGCAGGTACCATCATGATGAAAGACATTATGATGCTCTGTTCTTAGATGGGAAGCATAATCTAAATTTAACACATACTCCAGATGTGAAAAATAAAACCTGTTTTATTCCCTGAAAGAACAGAATCACAAGAAGATCAATAACGATAGCTAAAATTTATTGAGCACTTACTATTTGCCTGGTGCTGTCTAGGACTTTACATGCATTCAGAAGACATTTAATCCTCACAGGAGCACCGTGAAAAAGACAATGTTATTATTATGTTTTATAGATACCAGGTCACACGATTAACAAATGGCAGAGCTGGCAGAACACAGGCAGTCTGACTCTCATGGCTGTATACTTAACTGTTCTGCCAAACTGTCAGAGAACTATGCTAGGAGCACACCCATGTTTCCTAAACACCCAAAACCCATCTATAATGCTTCATGGTAGATAGAGTGGGATGTTCTTGTATATATTGGCATGTGCAAATGCACATATACATATACGCCATTATTTAAAGTGTATTATTTATGGACATATAAAATTATATAAACATAGATAATACATATTTCTAAATACTATATTGTTATATATAAATATGCACAATGCTCTGTGTATTCATGTAATTATGAGCACCATTAATCATTATTATGTACCTTCTACTATACAGATCCACACATATGTACACTCCTTTTTAAGAGACATTAGGGTATTCATTGAGCCATGAAATGAGTGTTCCGATGCACTGAACTTTAATACATTCCAAAATTAAGGGCCACTTTTATCCCTCTGGATATGTGTAGTGCCAGAACATGTATATAAATGAATGCATCTTTATGTCAATGTTGGTAGTCTCAGAGAATAAATATCTGGCGAGTATGTATTTAAACAGCCAACAGTACAAAATAAAGTGTGGATCTCAGTGTGTATTTTTGTGCATATTTCTGTCACTGTGTTCTATTAATAATCTAATATTCTTAAGGGGAGGGTGATAAAGTAGAAAATTTGATACAGGAATCAGCCAAAACAAAATCTGTTCCAGGATTCATATTAATTTGCTTAAAATATTTCAAACACAAGGAGTACCATGAATACAATACTAATGTGAGAAAAAAATTAGCCTAAAAAAAGAAAGTTAATCAATCTAAATCCTATTGGATTGTTGAATATTGAGAGACCACATCACAGGATGCTCACACAATGGTTCTTAATTGGTTCTCCCGTTTTGTTCCTCCTTTCCTCTTTTACTACCCCCTTTTGTATCAAGTGAATATTTTCTAACATACTATTTTAATTCCTTTAATAATTCTTGAGTATATTTGGGCTACTTTCTTAGCAGTTACACCAGGGCTTACAATGTACATCTTAGTTTATGAGAATCTATTTCATATTTATACTAACTTAATTACAGCAAGATATAGAAACTTTACTTTTATACAGCTCTCTTCCCTTCCTTCGTGTTTCTGTTATTATTGTCATCCACATTATGTCTATATATGTTAAAAACTCAACAATGCATTGTTATAATGACTGCTTTATAAAACAAGTCTTCTTAAGGAGTGACAAAAAGAAAGGCGAGCTCAAATACATTTATAATTTCTTTTTTTTAAATTAAGTTTGTCATTTACCATTTCTGTCTCCATTTCTTCTTGTGGATTCAAGTTATCATCTACTGTCATTTTCTTTCTCCAAAATATCTTAATTCCCTTGTGTTTTATTGTCAAATACATTATAATGCTGTTATAAGTCCAACAATATCATTTTATTGATATCATTTTACACAATTGCTTTTAAATTAGCTAAGAGAAGAAAGAAAAATAAATGTGTAATTACACTGTATATTTTTTTAAGATTTTATTGGGGAATTGGGGGAGGGGAACAGACAAGTTGCTGTTCCTTTGTTCCTCAGTCTAGCAGTGGAGGACGTCACCCCTCTGGTCCATGTTGGCATCATTATTGTGCTCCTCTCGGGAGAGGCACTCACTCGCCGACCATTGGATGGCCACTCACAGCAGCCCACGGCAGCTCACAAAAGCTCATGTCCACTTCCGGCCAGCCCCACCGCAGCCGACGCCATTGTGGGCAACCCAAGGCAGCCCAGATCCAGGTCAAGCTGTTGTTCACCATCCCAGCTGCAGAGGATGCAGTGTCACTGGCCCTCATGTGGAATCTGAACCGGGACCCCGCTGCTCAGAGCTGGCATCCCAAGCCAACTCCTAACCAATGTGCCACTTGGCCAGCTCTACACTGTGTTTTATCATTACCTACATAATTACCTTTACTGGAGCTGTGTTTTCATGTTGATTCAAGTCACTGTCTGCTGTCACTTCCTTTTAGCTTAAAGAACTTTGTTTAATAGCTCTTATTAGGCAGGTATAGTAGCAATGAATTCTGTGTTTGTTTACCTAAAACTGTCTATTTCGCCATCACTTTTGGAAGATAGCTTTGTTGGATATAGGATTTTTGGTTGGCAGTTATATTTCCTTCAGCACTTTGAATGTTGTGTCACACTGCCTTTGGCCTCCATTGTTTCTGAAGAGACATCAGCTGTTAATCTTATTTTGGTGCCTTTGTATATGAGGAGTTATTTTTTCTCTTGCTGCTTTCAAGATTTTCTTGTTGTCTTTGGCTTTCAACATTTTTATTATAATGAGTCTGGATGTATATCTCTTTGTATTCATCCTACTTAGAAGCCATCGAGCTCCTTTGATGTGTACATTAGTGTTTTTCATCAAATTTGGAAATTTTCTGTCATTAATTCTTTGAATATTTTTTCCGTCCTTTTCTCTCCTTTCCTTCTAGTACTCCCATCATACACATGTTGGTACATTTACTGGTGCCCCACATTTCTCTGGCACTCTGTTCATTTATCTTTATTCATTTTTCCCCCTATTCAGATTGTATAATCTCTAATGATGTATGTTCAAGATTGCAGATTCCTCCTTCTGCCAATGCAAATCTATTATTGAGCCCCTCTAGTGAATTTTTGTTTTAGGTTATTGCACTTTTCAACTCCAAAATTTATAATCTCCCAATGGAAATTTTGGATTTAGATATAGATATAGATATAGAGATATAGAGATAGATATAGATATCTACATATATATATATATAAATTTTTATCTCTTTATAGTCTGTTTGATGAGTCATTGTTGTCTTATTTTCTTTTAACTCTTTAAGCATAGTTTTTTAGTATTATTTTTAACACATTTATAATAGTTTCTGTGTAGTCTTTGTCAATTAAATCCAACAACTGGGCTCCCACAACGTCATTTATTTTATTGTCTGTATTTATTCTCTTATATGGGTCACACTTTCTTGATTCTTTGCATGTTTCACAATTTTTTGTTGAAAACTGGACATTTTAGATAACAGATTATAGCAAGTCTGAGTACTGCTTCCCACTACCACCATCACCAGGGCTAGTTCTTATTGGTTGGTTGTTCATTTGTTGATTTGTCTAATGAGTTGGCTGAACTGATTCTGTGGCATATTTTTCCAGCAGTATCCAGGCTCTGATGTCCCTGATCAGGTTTTTTTTTTTTTTTCCTGTTTTAGCCTGACTTCCTAGGTGGTGTTCCTGAGTCAGTATAAGCCATTTCCTGGTCAAATATTATACTTAAGTCCCCTCAGGCAGTTAATTTTTACCCTTTATCTACGGGATGTGTGTGACTTGAGGACTGCTTTTGACAGTTCGGGGAGTTTAAGATTTTGTCTCATGTTCAGCCAGAGACTAGCACTTGGAATTTGGCTCACCTGTCACTCCTGAGCAGTTGTAGTCTTGGGAATATGCCCAGTCTCCCAGGCCACCAAGGCTGAATGTGGTTATATTTTTAAGCCTGGTGGCCTAGGAATATATTCTGCATAAAAGTAGCTTATTGTCCAGTCAGTATTTGCGGAAACAGTGTGCTTAAGCCCCTTGAGCCAATAAGGCACCTCACCTTGCTGATGGATATGTGTGACTCGGGAATGCTTTCAAATCTCTCCCATGTCCTACGTTAATTAGCCCTGAGTGAGTGTCGCCTCGCAAATGTGCACAACTATTCAGACCCCTGGGGGTGAGTGTGCTCCCAGAATTGCCCTTCACAGCTTTCTCTTTCCATGAGCTTCTCTGTTAAACATCTGGCTGGTTTGATATTTTGCTCATTGCTGCTAGTATTATAGAGCTACCTGCCATCTCAAAATTGCTAGTCACCAAGGTCTCCATTGAGTCCAAAAGCCCTTTAGCCATGAACTTCTCTAAGCTCTGTTCCAAATAGTCACTTCAGGCAGAGTTGTCGAGTTCTCCATCCTTACAGCCTGTGTCTACTCAGAGTTTTCCATCCTTACAGCTTGTACTAACCCCTCGGCAGAATAGCTGTGACACAGCACCCCAGCCTGGTGCAGAAACAGTGGCCTGCTTCTCCCTGAGTGACACTCCCACTTTATAAGTGAGTACTGGGAGAAGATGGTAGGATCTGGTCTTCTGAGCTTTCCCTTCCAACATGAAATACATGGGTTAGCTAGGACCAGGGTACTAAACACCCCAATATTCTTGACATGCTATACCTGAGATAGAGCTTCTGCCCTGTGGATGGGGACTGGGTGGGAGAAGCAAGCCATAATCTTGGCTGTGTCTACCAGGAATACTGCTTCTGCGACATGAAACTGGGGTGAGTTGATAGCGACTTGCTCTTTTTGGGGTAAAACTGTAGCCCTAGGGTAAGTGGCAAGAGAGGGGACTCCTGCCTTTTGGCCATATCTACTTGAAACGAAGCTTCCATTACAAGGGGCAGGAGCCGGGTAGGAGATGGAAGAAGGTTGTGGCTTCAATGCCATAGCTCTCACTTTTCTTAGTGAGATTTAGAAGATCTCTTAATAAATGTTTCTCCCTTGTTGTATGTCCTGAGGACAATGTTCAGAGATTTCAAGTGTGTGTGTGTGTGTGTGTGTGTGTGTGTGTGTGTTTTAATACTTTTCATCAGTTAAATTCTTGTTTTACTGGGGAGAGGGTCTGCTAAGCTCCTCAGCCAGCCATTCCAGAGTTCCCCTATTTTGGTTATTACAAATGTCTCACATATCTTTCTCCATAAAAATTTTCTTAGCCCCAAGTGACATATATTTGTATTTGTCATAGTAGACCCATTTCTGTTTCTAGAGGAGTATAAATTATTAATATTATTTAATCATTGTGACATTTAAAAACACATTTTAGCAATGATTTTTCTTTTCTTTTTTTTTTAAGATTTTATTGGGGAATTGGGGGAGGGGAACAGTGTTATGGAATCAGGGAAGGGAAAGCCAAGTTGCTGTCCTTTTGTGCTTCAGTCTAGTTGTGGAGGATGGCGCTTTACTGGCCCATGTTGGTATTATCATTGCGCTCTTCCCGGGTGAGGCAGTCACTCGCCAGCCATTGGACACTGCTCACAGTAGCTCACACACGCTGCCGGCCAGCCCCACTGCCGAACTACACCGTTGCTGGTGACTCACGGCAGCCCAGCTCCAAGTCAAGCTATTGTTCACCTTCTTAGCTATAGAGGGTGCAGTGTCACTGGCCCTAATGTGGGATCTGAACCAAGGCCCTGCTGCTCAGAGCTGCTGTCCCAAGCCAACTCTTAACCTATGCAACACTTGGCCAGCCCGCAATTTTTTTTATTGTCTGATTGTTTACCTATCCTATGATTGTTCTTCAACCTCAATGATCGGTAGTTTCTCTCTACATCCTATCTTCTGGCCAGTAAGGGGAAAAGCTACACTCCCACTGCAATTCCAAGGCCCCTCTCAAGAAAGGAAGGAGGGGTAGCACTGAAATATTAAATAATGTGATAGAAGTTAGTATGGAAAAAGTTTTCTATGAAATTCTTGTGTTAAGAGAAACAATCCAGGGAGAAAGAAAGTGATAGTATTTACTTTATTTCTGTGCATTTCTCTTATATACACAATGCTTGACCTTCTTTTAAAATAAGAGCACTATTCCCATGTGAAACTAGTCTCAGAGTCATGATTTTCTGTCTTTCATTCCTTCCTTCCCTTTTTCAAAAGAAAAATCACATTAATAAATTTTTTAAATAGCATGAACTTACTATTTAAAAAAATCTAAGAGATGTAGATATAAAAAGGGTGCCAAAAAAGTGTATACACATTTAAAAAAAAATTGGGGAATTGGGGGAGGGGAACAGTGTTGGGAAATTGGAGAGGGGGACCAGCCAAGTTGTTGTTCTTCAGTCTTAGCTGTGGAGGGCACCAGTCACCATCTGGCTGCCCATTTGCAGCTAACGGCCTCTAAGCTCGAGGTGCTGTGTTACGATCTATCCACTGAGCTATCTGGGTGGCAGCTCAGCTCAAGGTGCCAAGTTCAGTCTTAGTTGCGGGTGGGTATAGCCACCATCCCATGTGGGAGTTGAACTGTCAGCCTTGTTGTTAAGAACGCATGCTCTATCCACTGAGGCATCCGTGTGGCAGCTCAGCTCAAGGTGCTGAGTTCAGTCTTAGTTGTGGGTGGGTGTAGCCCACCATCGAACAGGCAGTCTTGTTAGGAGCACGTGCTCTCACCAGCTGAACCATCCTGCCACCTGTTGGCAGCTCAGTGGCAGCTCAGCTCGGGTATAGTGTCACTGGCCCATGTGGGAATCGAACTGGTGGCCCTGTTGCTCAGAGCTTGTGCTCTTAAGCTAACTCTTAACCAACTGAGCCACTTAGCCGGCCCTACATATTTTAAGAAAGGAAAAAACTGTATTAAAATTGTAACACTCAATATATACTGATAACAAAAGATGAATACAAGTCATGTGTATACATTTATTTGGCACCCCCAGTATATAAAATAAAAATGTAAAACATTCCATATCACACCATCAAGAAATAACCGTCATTAACTATAGGGTTGCATATTTCCAGGTATTTTTCTAAGCATATATGCAAATAAAAGGATAAATAAATAGGAACACTTTAAAAGCTGGGAAATACTCTATATGTGTTATTGTGTTATTTTAAGTTGACTTTAATTTTTCAAATTAAATCAAAAAAGAAATTTCAAATAAAATTTTTACAAGAAGTCTTATCTCCTAAGAGAACTTGCTAAAATTTATACAATGTTAAAAACGTGAAAAGATCGGTTCATTATTTTGAACTGTGCTTCAAATTTAGCCAGTAAAGATTACATTCTTTCTATGAAAAGTGAGATATTACTCTCTCCCATTTTGTCTTTTATCACTGAATTTTTGTTATTTTGTTATTTTTTTTATTACATGTTGTATATCAGTAGGTTAGCACAAAAGATCTGGGTTATTTGAACTCTTACATTCCCAAAAAGGGCCAGGTTTCATGACTGGGCCTTCACTAGCTCCTGTGATTGAGCTCTTGAAATGTTTTGACTGATAAGAGTCCTTTGCACGGCTAGCGTCTGAAGTCACATGGTACCCATTGGTTTAGACAGTTTACACAAACACTGTAATTTATGGTGAATACCTGCCTTCCCTTTGGGGGTCTGGAGCATTAGTCACTGAAATCAGCCACACAAGCCCTGTATGCCTATGTGACTGATCCCCCGATGAAGTCCCTGGACTCTAGGTTTAGGGAGCATTCCTGGTTGGCAACATTTTATATGTGTAGTCATACACGACTGCTGGAGAAGTTAAGTGCATCCTGTTGAACTCAACTAGGAAAGGACTCTTATAATCTCGTGCCTTGTTTCCTCCAGACTTCGCCCATGTGCCTTTTCCATTTGCTGACTTTACTCTGCAACATTTACTATAATAAACCATAACCATGAATGTAACAGCTTGTGGGTTCTATGAGTCCTTCCAGAAAATTATCCGGACTGATGGTGGTTCTGGAGATCTCTGATACAGGTATACTTTGTTCTATATTCATAATATGTACAATCATCATAATAATTTATTGTACATTTAAATGTGGTCATTGATCTCACCAAGCCTTTTATCATAGTTTCTCTATTTCTGAGTAATTTAATTTCATCTTGTAAATGCTTGGATTTTATGGTATTACCTTTTTAAATAGAACTCACTAGAGTTATATTACCAAAACCTGTTCATGTCTGTGAATGTCTGTGCTCTTTATATTGATTGCATCATGATTGCTTATAATTCTTAAGTCACGCTTTATTTCATACAGAATTTTACAGACACTGTTTTATTGTACTTGAGACTGTATAATGCCAGTATCCTCTCATAAGTGGTAAATAATGCAATTTTTTTATTTATGCCTGAAGAATATTATTTTATTCCTTGAAGTCCAGTGACATAATCAATACACATCTCACTGTTGAGTATATTATATCAAATTTTCTTAGAACTCTGCATGCTATTTTGAACTTCAGGGTCACTTTTTTATAGTAAGAAGTTTTTTTCCGGCTTGAGACATTTGTATAATTTCTTGGTTAAAGTGCTCAGTTTTTCTATTTCAGGGATCCAATTATCCTGTCTTTCTTCCATATCTCTTAATTTCTCTATGATGAATTTAGTCTCTGACTTTTTCATCAGCATTCACTGTGATGTTTAGGCCATATTTTCTCTGTGCCCCACCCCTGTTGTTACTATTTATTTCAAATTAGTTATGCAATTGCATTATTTTGGCTCTCATATGTTTCCTTCCACCTATAATCTCCCTTTTTTTTCACTTAGTTAATTTGTTTTAATTTTTTCTGTGAATTCTTGTGGCATTAAGTTAAATTTTTTTTAAATTATTCTATAGTACAAATGAGCTACAGAATACAGTTCAGGGAAAATTTTTCCATCCTTGTGTTTATTTTCTTCCAGGTAAGCTTCTTTGACTAAGCCATAGTAATTATTTTATTTTTCTGCTGTTTTGTATTTGTACTCTCATGTTATTGACTTTCTTGCTTATGCTCAGAAGGCTCTGGTCAGAGTTTTTAATTGTTCAGATATAGTTTCAGTGACTTACTGATGCCCAGAGCCATTTGCAGCTTTAATAGCTTCATATTTTTAGTTCTATGTACTTTTTAAAATAGCTTGAGAGATGGTGAAGTATGGAAAGAAAATGAGAGGAGAGATAAAGAGCTTAGTCAAGACTGTGTGTGACCTTCCTTTAGCTACCAGGACTGTGTTCTGATTTCTGAAGCTTTGTTAAATGTCCTATATCAGAAGTCACCCCACCTGGTTAAAGAGTGCATCCCAGGGCAATAGAGGGGGATACATCAGGACTTCTGATCCATTTAACCCTGATAACTCCTGATAAGTCCTATTGTCAATTCCTGCTACATGTATTTTTTTTCCCCATAGCCATTTCTACTACTCTTCATTCAAAGGTGAGAGCAGGTAAGTACATCTACTCAGTCTATTTATTTCCCATTAGGGATAATTCTCAGTATTTTTATCAGCTAGGCAGTACTATGCCTGAAGAGCATAGGCAGACTCATCAGGCTTGGCCATTCCTCTTGGCTTTGCTTCACACTCATTTGTCTTGCCCTTATTTTTTGAGATGTATGACACTTGCCTCTTTCCTTACTTGGGATCAAGGATAATTTGGTTGATATACTCTTTTTTTGTTTAACTTGAAAGAGGAGTTTCTGGCAGGCAACTTTTTCCTACCATCTTCCCACTGTTTTTCATGATCAAATTATTACATCTAACAACAAAGAAATAGAAAACAATAAAAACTTAAGAGTTCTTTAATCTTATTATAAGCATATGTTGTGTTAGATGTGATAAAGCCCTAATAAAAAAAAAGAAGTAAAAACTACAGGGAAAATCGATTGTAGGAAGTAAATTGCACAGAGGTTTCTCTTGCCTACACATACTAGAATATGACACGATTTCCATCTCATATAGTCTTAAACGAGAAAGCCAGAATGGTAGGCAATGATAGGAAAGGGATAAAACAAAATTACTAGACAACACAATTGATGTGATGTTGCTAACATTCATGAGGGTCCATTGACATCGATACAGCACTATGAGCAAATGGCGATGTGGTTTCATGTAATGGACTTTGCCAGTTCTCATTTTGCACTGAGCATACCAAACTGACTTCCTAGCACTAAACTCCCATCAGCCCTTGAGCCATCTCCTCTGGAGAGAAGGTACTCTCATGTTCAACCTTGTAAGCAAAGCACCATTAAATAATCACTTCTCTCACCCTCTTGTCTTTTTAGGCTTTCAAGACATGCTCCTTCTCACTCATGCAGCTATTGGCCTCACACATTCCATAAAAGTGTTTTATTCTGACAAAGCTTCCAAAATACACAGATTGCTTCCTCTTTCAAACTGGGCCGATTTTAAACAGTGTGCAAATCTATGTAGGAATGCCTGCCAGGTTCTAAATCTGTATTTTGCAGCAGCAGGAGAAACATAAATCTCTAGTTCTGAGTAGACCCAACAGTAGCCAACAGTTCCAGGGAACCAACACAATTCATGTGAGGTGATGTCCTCTTGCGGGCAAGCCTGAGAAGAAGTAACTTTTCACATTCTCAATGTAATGCTGCCATTACACACAGTCATACTGGCTTCTCATTCCCAAACAACTAGACCGCTCTAAAGCATGATAAAAAAATCTTTATTGACATTTCTCATTTTAAGCAAAGAAGATATGTACTTTTAGATATTTTTTTCACTATTAATAAAGGAAGAAAAAATAGAGAAAAACTAACAAACCAAAGATACAGAAACCCTAGTTTATTAAATGTATACTTTTTTTAAAGATTTTTATTGGGGAATTGGGGTAGGGGAACAGCATTGGGGAATCGAGGAAGGGGAACAGACAAGTTGCTGCCCTTTTGTTCTTCAGTCTAATTGTGGAGGACGGTGCTTCACTGGCCCGTTGGTATTATCATTGTGCTCTTCCCGGGCGAGGCAGTCACTCACTGGCCATTGGACAGCTGCTCATGGCAACTGAATGCAGCTCATGAAAGCTCACGCTAGCTGCTGGCCAGCAAGCCCACTGCAGCCTATGCCGTCACCAGCGACTCACAGCAGCCCAGCTCCTGGTTGAGCTGTTGTTCACCATATTAGCAGTAGAGGGCGCAGCATCACTGGCCCTAATGTGGGATCTGAACCGGGGCCCTGCTGCTCAGAACTGGTACCCCAAGCCAACTCTTAACCAATGTGCCACTTGGCTGTTGATTAAGAAAATGTTCATTTGACCAATGAATTTATGCAGCTTTCTCTTAAGTAGCAATTTTCCCTACTAAATTCGAAATGTGACTTAATTTATCAAAATTACACCTCACACAGTTCTTCAGAAGAAATCTATCCACTGCTTGCAAAAATATTTTTTCATTCATTCAATGACTGATGCCTAACATGTGCCAGACACTGTGCTGAAATGGAGGCGTGGAGGGGGGAGGAAGAACAAATAACATGGCTGCTGTCTTTAATGAGCTTACAGCAAGTTGGAGTTCTCAATGCAAACAGGTACATTGTTATATAAAGGAATGAACAGTTTTGTGGAAATTCAGCTCAGGCTTCTACACCTTTGCCTAAAGTTGTTAGGAAGGGGTGCATAACTTGAGTCTCAAAAATGAGAAAGAGTGAACTACCAAGAAAGGAGTGGGAAGGCATTCCAGTTAAGGAGAGAGCGTACGTACAGGCACAAAGTTAATAAGGACATGGAATGAAACTATGTATTAAGCATGGTGCTTGGCATAGCATCTGGTAAATGGTAGTTATGATGCTGCAAATTCAAGCATCAGGGGGAGAGCAAGGTACTGAAAGTAAAATAGGGTTTCTTATCAGCAACACTACTGACAGTTTGAACCAGATAACTTTTTGCAGTGAGAGCTGCCTTGTGCATTGTAGGATATTTAGCTGTTTTTCTGGCCTCCACCCACTAGGTGCCGGCAGCACTACCTTTAGTCATGACAACGAAAAATGTCTACAGACATTGCCAAATGCCTCTGGGTGGAAAAGTCACCTCCCCATGTTGATAACCACTATGGTGGTTTCATATGGGTTAGAGTATATGGATCGGAGTGGTAAAAGTTAAGACTGGAAGGATATATAGAGGGCCCATTATAAAAGGCCTAATAAGCACAGTTAGAAAATTTGGATATTAATCAACATAGAATGTTTTTAGACAGAAAATGACATAATCATACTTGTTTTTAGGCTAACTCTGGGGGTACAGGGAAGACAGAATGGTGTGGTGAGAGGCCAGACACAGTCTTATCCAATTTTCTTCCAGATACTTCTGCCATTGCTATTTTATAAACATGTTACGAAATCTTAAAATGCAACATTTATAAATAACAGTGGTATATTCCTGAAAATTTCTGTCTTTAAGTCAATTCAAGAAAGCTCTATTGTACAGAGCTCTAATTATACATATGGGTCAGCCTCTCAGAATCATTGCTCAGTGTGCTGTCACTGTGAGCATATAGGCTTGCAGTTAGAAGATATACATGGAATCCTAGATCTACAAGCTATTTAACTGTGAAACATTCTTGGACCTCAGTTTCCCCTTCATAGCCTATGTAATAATAACACTGAATCAGTCAGGATACTAAAAGGAAACAGATGGCCCACTCAAATTTTGCCATTTGATGAAGGTTTAATAAAGGCAATATTTACAAAGGTATAGGTAGGGAATAGTGAACCTTCCCAGGTAATGCAGTATTCATTATCTCTGGAGCTTTATCTCTGAACCATCAACAAGGGTAACTGACTGTAGGGACTATTAAGAGCATACCCCCATTACTACCCCCAGGCCTTATGGAGTAAGGGATAGGTCAATAACCAGAGCCGAGAGAGAAAGAGAGAAAGAGAGAGAGAGAGAGAGAGAGAGAGAGAGAGAGAGAGAGAGAGAGAGAGAGAGAGAGAGAAAGAACTATAAGTGTCTAGAGAGTGCAACAGCTATAACCTTAGGTCAAGGGGCATAGCCAGTTGGCAGCCATTTTACAGGGAGAGAAACAGGAAATTAAACATCCAGAACTCAATCTCATCATTCCTTCTCATCTCCCTTGGGTGCTTTCCATTGGGCAAACTCAACTGGAGTACTGAGGAGAAAGGAGCCTGTTAAATGCAATCCATATAGGATAACCTTCCTGAGTGCAAAGCTGAGTAAAGAAGGGTATAGAAGAGTGGAGAATCCAGAGTTGCGAAGAAAAAGTACCCATCACTAAGGTGAACCCTGAAGCATGAATATGAAAATATCCAAATGCTTGATATCATTGTGTGCTCAATAAATTATGTGTGTGTGTGTGTGTGCACACGCACACATGTGCGCACACGCAGGTATGTGTTTTAATTCCCCTGATGTCTAGAGATGGCCCATGGCTTCCATGTGAGGATACTTCCATATTAGATGTATCGTTGGTCAAGAGATAGAACCTAGGTGTCAGGAGGTCTACATTCCACTCCCAGCTCCACCTCTTACCATGATGCAACCTTGGGAAAGCCACATATTCTCTGACCTCCCTTTTCCCTCATGTAAGCTTCAATAATATTCAAAAGTCATATAAGGAAATAGGTTCGAAACAGCTCTGCAAACTGGAAAGTGGAATGTAATTGTGAAGGGTTAATTACAGTGCTTTGTTGGTCTTCCTCCTGCATTATTAAGTCTACTTTGATTAGAGAGAGAAATAAAGTGGACATTCTGCCTCCTTCTGTTCCCAGATTCCCTACACAATGGGTCTACTCTCATAATCATGGCAGAGATTGCACTCCAGAACCCTAGAGTTAGAGCGTTTCTATTTACCTTTGATGGCAAGTATGACCCATAACAGTCATGGGCAGACCATGTTCAATGACTGAACCTAATACCCTGGTCCTGCTATGCTCTTCATCCTGAAAGACAGCACCATTCTATATTCTGTAGACATTTTTGCCCACAGCTTGCTCTGTCATATTCTTCTTGTCAGTATTCCAGAGAATTCATTTGTTCTCTCCTTGTCATTGATAATATCTGGTTCTAACATTTGACTGAAAGTTTTATCTCTGAACCATCAACAAGGGTGATGGACTGTAGGGAAGGATATGTAGTGAATGGACTTGTATACCTGTCACCTTTGCTTGATTCTAGAATATTGTTATACAGTAGCATTGAGCCGATTTAGTAAAGTGCTTAATGGCCAACTGCGTGCCTGTCCTTGTTGTGTTTCCAGGATAGTCATTGATTGTTCCCAAGTGACTGGGTTGAAGGCTCAGAGACCTGTTCTGCACATAGCTGTGCTCACTAGAATGTGAGGCCAGGCCAGAGAAACAAGTTCTCTAGGGCAGCAAAGGTGAATGCACTCTCTACTTGTCAACTGCTCCACAGTGCACCAGCTCAACAAACCTCAGTTGTACACTCATATTTCATAAGGAGAGACTGAGCCATTATTTCAACATGAACCAAAATCAAATTTTCTAGCAATATAAAATATATTTTCTAGAAAAAACAAACCAATGAAGACATTCCTAGGTGTCTGATTAACTGACTAAAGCAAAATCAGCTCTTGTCAGTTTACCACACACACACAAAAAAAAGTTTAGAAGTTATGAGCTTACTATCTCTGAATTGCACAGGAATTCAGAATTAGAAAGTTAAAATTAACCTGCATTCACAACTTGTATTTCATAACTGAAGAAACAGGTAATATTTAAAAGCCTTGAATATTTTCTTATGGCGGTATTAAAGATCTTCCTTTTTTTTTCCCTATTTGAGATCCTGCTTCCAAAACCAAGTTGTCTGAAATCAGCAATGTTCTGAAACAGATGACTCAATAGCCACCTACACACACACACACACACACACACGTTTCCAACACCACTTAAGCGGAGTTAACTATGGAATGGGGATACAAAAGAATTGTGACAGCACCAGACATTGCATCCAATCCACAAAGGATGTGAATTAAAAGGTATCTCTCCTAGTGGATGTGACTAAGAGCAAACAGAATTAATACAGGGAAATCTCACAACTCACAACTTGTGCCCAGTAGAATCTAGAGTCACCAGGTTAATGAACTGGCTCTGGAATGAATTCCATATGTTTCGCAACTCTTAGAATGTTATTAGAATGAATGCTGGATCCTATGCTAGGTCTCAAGCTGACACATCATGTCGTTGACCTTCTGGCCAGGTCTCAGTAAAACATGCTCTTTTGGGGAGACTACATCATTTGTGGTATCCATTTCCAAATCATTAGGGCCGATTTACTATGTCAGTAGTTGGACTTATTTATTCAACACATAGTGCTTCATTACCCATTATGTTTCCAGGCACTGTTCTAGCCTGGGCATCTAGAAATAGAAAAACAAAGTTCCTACCTTACAGAGCTTTGATTTTAGCTATAGTCACCTGGGGGAATGGCTGACTAGAAGTAACCTTGTCAGACTAATGATATAAATGGCACAGAGTTATTGTAACACATAGAGAGAAAAAAATAGCCAACAGGAAGATAATAATCATTTGACCGTACATATGGGTGATGTACCTCAGATTTTCTCAGTCTCAAACCTTCTATCAATATAATTTTATTAGAACTTTACCAAGAAGAGTAAGACATCAGATAATTCCATCAAGGTACAAGCCACCGCTATGGAGTACTCAACAATTATGTCTCAAATCCTTTGTCCCAAAAGATGGAGGTGCATGCTACAGATACTATCTCCTAAGGTATTAGGATCCTGGGGGTGGATATTAAGCAACGCCTGATGTTGTGATTAGCTTGCCAAACACAAAGAAAAAAAAACTTGTAACTGTCTGGCAGATGACAAAGATGCATCATACACAGGCTGCTACTAGTGACAATAGAGAACACAGCGAAAATTAAGCTATAAACACTCCTTGTCAGGGCCCCATTCCCCTGCAAACAGAAAGTTGTTTTATAGGGCTGGCAAAGCGTACTGTAAATTATATTACCAGCCCACAGCTGATGAGTTTATAAGTCTACAGGGAACAAGTTATCTGGCTCCGTCACCACGCTTAGCTTGCCAAAATTGCATGTGAGGCACGCCAGTCTGGGAGATGTTGCTCAAACTTAGAAATGAGTGGGCCAAGAACTTCACTGGAGCAGAAGAAAGAAGGCACGTGGCACATGCCATTAATTTGTCTCTACAGTTTTCCCCTTGGAGCTTCGTTATGACTCAGGAACCCTGCTCAGCAGTCCCTGAGTCAACACTTAATTATATCGTAAACCACCAGGAGACAATCAGGGGTGTGTCTAATGAATGAGTGGGCAGTTTCTAGTGAAAATAAAAGTCCCCTCACCTTATGGTACCTCCCTCAAAATGTTTCTGGTTTCTTGTTGGTTTCTCTAGCTATCAGAAGGTATCTCTATCTATTTTCAAGGTTTGTGTTTTTTTTTCCATTTATCTTTTTATTTTCCTATTGGGCAAGAAACAAATCAAATCATGTCACTTTCAAGTCAAGTGCTTTTAATGCCACAGTACCTCCTACTTAGCACTGAAATCTAAATCTTAGCTAATCTGGCCCAGGTCACATCACCAGCCTAACTGCTGGTCTCCACTGTGCTTAGTCACTTTTGTCATAGAATACACTATGGCTCTGAGAATATACCTTGCCCCTGTGACTTCGCTCGTGCTGATCCCTTTGTATGGAATGTTCTACACCCCTTATCCAGCTGGCAAATCCTGGCCTATCTACTAAGAGGAAACAAGGCTTCTTGTCTCTGCCTTCGAAACTAAGTGAATCTAGCCGTTCTCTTTATTTTCATGTTTACTCTCTTAGCTAAAGCCTCGTCCTCTGTCTTCTAGCTAGACTTCCAATTATTCCCCCTAAATTCATTCTTTGCTCTCAAGTCTATTCTCCACATGGCAGCCAAAGTGATCACTTCCGCTCCCTGCTTCACCCTCCCATGCCTTCCTAATGAACTTGGAATACATTTATACTCCTTGCCTGACTTACAAAGTCCTACATGATTTATTTCCTCTCTATAGGGTGTTCATCTGTCCTGGTTTGGCCCAGACAGTTCCATTTCACTTCCATTGTCCTGGTATAATTATACATAGCACCGCCTTTTACTCAGAAGCATGTTAGTTTGAACATAAAGCCACCTGGTCACCCTACTTTTATAGCCCATTTCTACAGTTTTCCTCTTGTGCATTACAGCCCAGCACACTGGCCTCCTTTTGTCTCCTTGAACACAAACACACCAACTTGTTCTTGCGTTCGGGCATCCTGCCAACCTATTCTTGAACATGGAATTATCTACTCCCTGATCTTTTTGCATAGCTGGTTCCTGCTCATTCATATCCTAGCCCAAACAGCTTAACTACCATCTCAGATAGGTTTTCCGCAAACATCTTGTCTAACTGCCTCTCTCCCCAACCATATTCTATCACATCAGCTCACTTATTTTTCATCACAGCACATAAAATATTTGGTTTGTTCATGTATTTATCTGACCCTCTCCTTCTAAAATGTAAGCTCCATAAAAGCAGATACTTTTTCTTTTTTGTTTACTACTATATAGTTATTTTCTAGAAGAATGCCTGCCTGGCCCACAGTAGGTGCTCCACAGAACAGCTGGCAGATGAACAAGAGACCTCAAGCATCCATCACCTTCTCTGCAAAGCCTGCCTTGGATACCCAACTCCCTTTCTAGGTAAGACTGGCCACTCTTTCTCTGTGGCTCCATTCTGTCTGGCCTACACACATTACAGGCAATGCCTGCAAGACTTTTTTTGTGTGCATTTCATTTTAGACTACATTGTTGCTTCTCTCTCAATACTGCAAACAAGTCGGAAGGCAAATACATTCATTTCTTTTGGTTTTATTTTGTATTGGTTGTCATTTTAAACTTATTTCAAACTTACATATTTACAGGAAAAATGCAAAAAAATACCCAAGCCTTCTTACATGTCTTACCCTATTTCCCCTAATGCTAACATCTTACATAATCATAGTGCGATTATGAATAAAAGGAGATTAACATTAGCACAACATTTTAAATAAACTTCAGATCTTATTCAAATATTTTTACTTTTTCACTAATGTTTTTTATTATTATTATTCCAGAATCCCACATTGCATTAGCTGTTATTTCTCTATTAGATGTCTCCATCTAATAGTGCCTCAGTCTTTCATTGTCTTTCATGTTCTTTTAAAGAGCATTGGTCAGACACCTTATCAAATATTCTCAGTTTGGGTTTGCCCAATATTTTCTCATGATTGGTGTTAAGTTATGCATTTTTGGCAAGGTTTCCATAGAAATGAACACCATGTTCTTCTTATCACATTGCATCAAGGGGTTCATGATGAGATGTTTTGTCACTGATGTTTTCTTGATTACTTGGGTAAGTTGTATCTCCCAGGGATTTTCATTGTTAAATAACTGTCTTTTGTTTTGTACTTGAAATGTTTCTTAGGGGAGATGCTTTGAGCCTACCCAAATCTTGTTTCTCCTCAAACTATCACCCACACATTTTAGCATCCATCAGTGGATCTTATGTGCAACATTTATCACTGTGGTGTTTGCCGAATGGTGATTCTCTTTTGCCCTCGTTCCTTGATCAACTGTAATTCTATTGTTCTCTTATTCATTTTTAACTCTGCCTGCCAATAATTATCATCACATTTCTGACACATATGTGCCTCTACAAGCACATATTATAACAGAGCAATTATGTTCTCAGGTTGTATATGAGCCTGGTACTTGCCAGCTTTGTAACTAAACAAGTTACTTAATCTCTCCAAGTCTCAGTTTCACCATTTAAAAAATGAGGATATTAGCAAGTGACTCAGGCTGTTGGGGAAATAGTCAATTCATCCTCATCAATTCACTCAGGCACTGGAGATATGAGGTGTGATCAAAACATATGATGAATGCTGCTGCCGTGTGCCATCCAATGGAAAGGCAGGGATCTTCAATACAGGAAGCAACATGTCAAACCTTAGCAATCGTGTGTGACAAGTTTCAACTTGTTCAGTGTAGTCAGTTAGGTGTGAACTACAGTTGAGAGAAGGTGTGTTTTAAAGTGTGCCATAAATCATGGATCATGAACAGCACATTAACATAAAATGGGCAAGCGGTTTCATCCTCTATCATGACAACGCTCCACGTCACACATCACTTCTATTGGGTTGTCAGAAAAGTCATGACATATTGTTTTCTGTTTCTTTGCAAAAATGCATCATGACTTTTCCAACAAACCAATATTATGGCAATTTCTGTCAAATAAAAACTTGACGGTATGTCCTCATCCACCTTATTCATCGGATCTGGCACCATGCAACTTCTTGCTCTTCCTCAAAGTCAAAATGACCAAGAAAGGTAGACATTTTGAATAGATTCAGGACATTGAGGCAGCCTTGACAGCGCAACTAAAGACACTTCTAGAACTGCTTCAGAAAGGGGCAAGAATGATGGGACAAGTGTGTTCACAGCAATAGGGAGTATTCTGAGGGGGATTAATGACAATGTGTCTTTTACTGTAGTAAATTTGTTTTTTCCCCCCGTTTAAACATTCATTGTATTTTTTTTATCAGACCTAATGCAACAAACAAAAGAGGCCATCTTGACTTCTTTAAGTCTTGACTAACCCAGTCCTATGCATATGTGAAGCATAGCAAGGCTCCAAAATTGTTTTCTACAGTTATAATTAACAATTGGACAATTTCCTGGCCAACTTTGGATTCTTAAGGATTTCAGTGAGCACTCAGAGCCATTCCTCACCAACCAGAGGCACTGTTTTTTCACAGTTTCCACTGACATGAGAATAATCAAAGGTGTGCCCCCATCCACAGGGGTGCAATTTTAATAATTCCTAAATATATCAGAATCCTAGGAGGGAAGCCCAATTAAAACACAAGTACAATCTTTAATAAAAAGTAAATGTTAAAAGTTCTTAAAGGAGGGCTCTTCTCTCCCTGAACCGCTCTCCTTCGGTCTGACTCTATGGAGGAGCTGGATCACTGTCACGTGGGCAAGAGGAAATATTTGAAGATGGAGAAAACTGTAGCTGGTAAATGTTATTGCTAGCTCTGGGAGGTGAGGCCTGCAAGACTAATACCACTGTGCAGGAGCTTGGCAGGCCCCTGGGGGAGCCCAGATGAGCAGGCAACCCGATCACGCAAGCCCAGTCCAAATGTCACTCTAACATTTGCAGAGCTGTGTGTAACTGCTTAAGGAGAGGTTTCCAACGAGAAGGTCAAGGATGGAAAAGCTGTTTGGGGAGCTGAAGAATGTATGTGGGAAGGTGCAATCATTTGTGGAGTATTCTTTTCCCTTCACATAAGCTGGTTTTGTGTTGTTTCGTTTTATATTACCCTGTGTGGGTTTGGGGGCTGACGGTTTCTCATATAGACAGATTATACCTCAGGAAGATTTATGTCAATCTCTGGGGTCTGATTTTAGAGGGGAAGAGACTATATATTCTTCCAAACTCTATATCAAACAGCTTTGATTTTGTTTTGTTTTCATTTTTTTCTATAAGTCCTTAGTTGGTTTCAGATGTCTAGAGTTGACCCTTGACATTTCAGAATTTAACATTCCCAATTTTGACATTTTCCCAAAGAGTCTGAATAGTTATTCTATGTGATCATATGTCATTTTAATCAGTCCCATTGAGAGCAGAAAGCACAGGAACTTAGAATATATCTGGCTGAGCACCTGGCACCCACATCTCAGTGAGGCTGCATGGTTCTTCATTTAATTTTGAAATATTTCATCCAAACAAGTACAAATAATAATATACTAAATACCTGTGTACCTATAATGTAGCTCCTAGTCATTCCTAGCATTCAGGTGTATTTGTTTCAGATTCTTTTTGAAGAAATAAAATATTACAGGCATAGGTAAATCCCCTTTGTAGCAGTCCCACTTCCTTCTCTACCCAGAAGTAACTCTTTTACTGAGATATTCATGTCCATGCATTTTTTAAAATATTCTTAATATATATATGGATCTACACATAAACTTTTTTGGATCATTTCACATGTTTACAAACTTTATATAAATGGTATCATTCTGTGCATGTAATTCTATAAATTGCTTTTCTCATTCAAGATTATGGTGTCGGGGTTAATTAATGGTGTTACACGTGGGTGGCTCCATTGTGTTGCCTTCACTGAAAGATGGGTGTCTATTATAAAAAGGCACCACAGTTTATTTATGCACTCTCGTGCTGATTTAGATTGTCTCTATTTTTTTTCTTTTACATTACATGCAGTGTTCCAATGCATATTCTAGTAACTACATAAATCTGAACTTGCTTGAGAATTTTTGTAAAGCATTTACATAATGTACAATTGCTAGGCCAAATGCCAGGCTCAACTTCATTGCTAAAATGCATTATAAAGTGGTTGCCTCAATTTACACTCCCACTATTTAGGATATAAGGGTTCCCATTTCTCCTCTTCTTTGCCAAGACTTAATATCATCAGTGTTATTAATTTTTGCTAATCTGGTAATTTCAAGTAATATTACAATATTGTTTGCATTTGCATTCTCAAGATTACTAATGTGGCTGTACATCCTTTTATAGGTTTACTATCCATTTTGGTTTGACATCTGCAATTGGCTTATTCATATCCCTTGTTCATCTTTCTGTTGGATTGTCTTTCTCTTGTTGATTTGTAGGAGTTCACTATACGATAAGGAACCAATGTTTTATATATTTCATGCATTGCTAATAGTTTCTTCCAATCTGTAGCTTGTCTTTTGTTTAACATGTTTTTCCTTGAATACAGACTTAATTAAATTTAATTGCAATCAAATTTATCAATATTTTCTTTATGACCTGTGCTTTCTTTCTGGCCCTGTTTAAGAAATCTTTTCTACCCATAAGTCACAGAGTTATTCACCTTTACTTTCTTCTAAATATTTCTAAGTTTTGCATTTTACATTTAAACTTTTATATACTCTTAATTCACTTCCATGTTTGGTGTAAAGATGGAGTCTAATTTTATTTTTTCCATATGGATAACCAACTGTTCCAGCACCACTTACTGACGAGTTTGTTCATTAACCACTGATTAGTAACATCAACCTGGTTATTTATCAATTTTCTATGTTGCAAGAGATCGTTACTGAGCTCTCTTCTGTCCAAAGGTCTATGTGCCTGTGTCACACTATTGTAATTGCTTTGCGTATAAAATAGGTACTGATACCTAGTACAGCAAGCCTTTTCTCTTATTCTCCCCAGCTCTAAATTCTCTTGGTTGTTTTGGCTTCTTGAACTTATATATGAGTTATAGGATCAGCTTCTCAGGTTCCATGAAAAATTCTGTTGAAATTTTTAGTGGAATTCTATTGTATTGGACTTATGGAGAATTTATTTATATTTTATATTATTGAGTCTACTCATGGATGAATATGATAGATATTGATGATTTATGCAGGACTTTATTTTATAATCTTCAGTAATATTTTGTCATTTTTCCATTAAGGTTTGAATCTTTTAAGGGTTATTCTTAGCTACCTTATATTTTTTTGCTATTGTACATGGGATATTTTTCTGTTCTATATTCTAATTGGCAATTATAATTGCAGAGAAAGACTAATTAGGTTTATATGTTTACTTTCTATCCAACAAACTTGCTGAAATCCCTCTTAGTTCTAATAGTTTGCCTAGAGAACCTCAAGGAATAAAAAGTCTCGAATCCTTATGCATATGATTTTTTTGCCTATTCTATTGGCTAGTTTCTCCATTTCAGTAACAAATAAAAGTGATAGCGAGCATCCTTGCTTTGTTCATAATAAGAGTAAATATATTTGCAATAGCTTCTCGATAGCTTCCTATTTTCAACATAAGAAGTTATTTTCCAGTCTAAGCTTGTTCAGACTATTTTTAATAATACATATATATTGACTATATAAATATTTATTTAAAAGATTTTGTTTTTCTCCTTTACCTTTAATATCATTATCATTTATATTAAATTTAATTATTATATTTCCTGATGTAGTATCACATTCCTAAGAAGACCTCTCCTTGTGTATTATATACCTTTTATAAATATTGAATTATGTTTGGTGGTGTTTCCTTTGGAAATTTCATTAGAAGTATATACTGAAATGTACATACAGTTATATTTTAGAGTGGAAGATGGCATAATGGTATGAAATTGGGCTTGCGTTAGATTCCATCCAAGTTTACTCAGTTTCTGAATTATGCAAGATCTTCATGACAGGTGGTCTTACCACTACAGTGGTCCCATGTTAGTGCTTTTGTTCTAGTGGGGTTTAATATTTAAAATGAACATGCCAGGCATATTGTAAGTGTCAATAGCTATATGCAGAATGAATGAGGGAATGAATACTTGAATGAAAGAAAATGAGAAGAGAGGCAAAATAATAAAGAAAGGAAGGAAGGAAAGAAGAGAAGAAAGGAGAAATATTCATGACAAACTTTCAGAAAGTAGTGATACCTTCAGGTAGTTTGTTAAGAGGAAACAAAACACTGGCAGAATTTGTGCAAAATGTCTCTTATTTCAGACTTGCTTTAGAAGGAAAGTAAGATTGCTCCAATTTTTTTTCTGATCCTTCAAAATAAAAAAGAGATTATTTATTTATCTAACCAATGATTGCATTTTGGCCAAAAATTAACTTCACTGGGGAAGCAGTGTTTGTCTGACGTTCTTTTGTAACTTCATCCCTTTGTCAACTAGGGCAGTGGTTCTAGTGTTATCACCCCTTGGGCGGTTGCCCGTGGAATTCCTTTACCTTTAAACACCATCTAGGTGTACTAGACTTTTCTATTACTGTGGATGCAGAGGGGATAAACCACTCTCAAAAACAGTTGAAATGCAGCATGTAAAGTAGTCCAGATGTCTTTCTTCTATTGACTCTTCCATAAATTTTCAATTAACAAGCCAAAGAACATGGCACCTTGAAGTATTAAACTTTGTTTTAATGTGACCATGCCTATTCCCAATGTAATCTCTTCATATGTCTTTGTAAAGGTCCTTTCAATCTAACTCTCTCTTTTCTTCCTCCAAAGGTACCACCTGATTTTCTGACGAATGGCCAGGAGAAGAGGTTGTCATCATTTGACCAATTGGGGCTGTTTAGACAAACACAGTAGTTATTTCAGGTTATAATCATGAGGCAGTATTGTTTACTGTCTAAGAACAGAGAGTCTAGTCCCAGAAGCTGGAGTCCAAATCTCAATACTGCCTCCTCTTAGCGCTGTGACATTCAAAAAGTTGCTTAATCCTCCAAGCCTCAGACCCCCTTGTTGGTAAAATAGATGTAAATAGCACTTACTTTACAGGGCTTTTATGAAGATTAAATGTCATAACATTTGTTAAATGCTTGGCACAGTATCTGTCACACAGCTGATTAATAAATGTTAGCTATCATTATAATGAAGATCAAATTTTCTTCCAGATAAAATACATACAGAAATCAAGATGGACCCATCACATGGAACTGTTGACTGATCCATCACTAAGCATGAGGCTAATGTTAGCGGTATTTGGGGCCCCAAAGAAATGGCACACATTGAAAAATGAGATTGAATGCCTCTATAAGTCAAACCTTCACCCTTTGCTCTGTGCCATGTCCCTATAGTAGTTGCCTTTTATGCTGAAATAAGAGTGTGGCACTTGAATAAAGTCCTATAAGTCTCTATGGGGACCATGTGAGGAGGGCTGATCAGGGATCAGGCGTGGAGGGTCTTCTGGATAATAAGGATTTGGGATTTTATTCTAAGTGCAGCAGGAAACCACAGAAGGACTTTTAGCAGGAAAGGAACAGGATCTGACTTATGCATGTACATCGATGACCTCTCTTGTGTCCTCAGTTTTCTCATTTGTAAAAAGGCTTAAACTAGAGAAATGGTTCTCGAAGTATAGTTCCCAGATCAGCACCATCAGCATGACGTGGAAACGTGAAAATGCATATCTTTGAGCCTCCTCCAAGACCGACTGAATCAAAAATTTTGAGGGTGGAACCCAGCAAGCTGTGTTTTACTCAGCCCTGCAGGTGGACTCTGATGTAAACTAAATGTCAAGACCCACTGGACTCAGAACCTCAGGTATTCCTTTTTAGTTTCAAAGTTCAGTATTTCCAGGTCCTTCACGAGGCAGGTCACTGATCCTGGCAAATGAGACTAACCAGGTAGCATTTTCATCATGTCTGCTAACTGACATTTTGTTTTAGAGAGGAATTATTCAAAGAAAAGTAATAAACTACCTAATGCACAGATCTCATGTCAGTACACATTTTCTATCCTGAGCCAAATACGTAATAAGATGAAAAGGGATTAAATATAATGCCACACTGACCTATAAATTTCTTCTCAGAGTTATCAGAATGAATTTCCCTAAATCCTATGTCCACTATATGATTATCTGCCTGGGTTTATACAAAATTATGAGACCATTAGAAGGATTAGATCTGTCTCCATGTTATATAAGGATCTCAACAAAGATGATATTTAGTCAGAGGCAGAATAAAATGATGAAAGGGCAGGCCCTCTGGAGTTGTGCAACACTGAATTAGATTCCTGGTTTCTCCACTGCTCTAAGAATCATAGCTGAGATGTGGAAAGGGTCTAGCAGGTAACTGGCACACTCTAAATATAGATGGTGTTACATTTACATGTGCTTGAAGAACTGTGCATGAAAAACAGCCACATGACAAGATTCTAGAAAATAATTTTCAGATTGTGTTTTATCAAAGTCTGTCATCTTAGGTGGGGGTGTGTGATTGTCTGAAATGGACCCTAGGATCATATATATCATTGGCTCTAGGTGAGTCCCCAACTGTTAACGCAATCTAATAACTGCCAAATAGAATCATTTTAAAATAAAGGCATCAAACATGGTCTTGCTTAACAAATTCAGAAATATCAAAATAAAGGAGCATGTCTTCAAATTAAAAAGATAATGTTTTATGATAACCAGCAGTTATCTATCTCTGCCTCAGAGATACTTATTGACCTAGTAGAATATTCTAGGTGAATTATCCTACAATGATGTTTCATTCCTCTGAACCATAATACCAATTCGGAAATTATTTCTGCACTATTAGGGGATAACTCTGATCCTATTAACTTGTATGGATGCTTAAGTCTTTTATTAATCTAAACTTTGTACATATTTATACATTGCACCCCAAACAAGATTACAGAAGCTCTTGAGCAAGTACCATGGCTTTTGCTGCTGTGTATTTCTCAACAGAATTGAGCATAATGCATTATACACATTAGGTGTGGAGTGAAAATACTGATTAGAATCATGTTATCCAGGAGGTACATAGGCTGAAAATAAATATGTTCAAGAAAGGTACAGATTAATCTATTGATAACATTAAATGGGTACCATGTGATGGTTAAGAGCAAGGATGATGGAATTAAATAGCTGGAATCTAAGCTGAGCTACTCATTAACCATGAGTTATGTAACCTCTATATTTGACTCTCAGGTTCCTCAATTACAAAGCGAAGATAACAGTATCCACCTCAAAGGGTTGCAATATTGACTAGATAATGCACATAGTGGTTAACACTTCGAGATCAACATGTGATAGCTATTAATAATGATAACAATAGATATTTATAACATGGGATCTATTTAAGATATGCTTTGATATTTGAGTTGTATAACATATAAGGAACTATGATAACCCTCAAACTATCAAACTAGTCTCTTTGTTCAGACACAGATATGGGCTGAATAAACTCTTGGTCTCATTTAGCTTGGATAAAATATAATTTATCATTAGGTAACATACAATGCAACATTATGTAGCCATTTAAAAATGATTTCAAAGAACATTTATTAACATGGGGAAAGCTCATGCTAAAATTGAAATGGAAAAAATTATAATGCTATAATGTAATATGACTCAGTTTTATTACAAATCATTAAATTTTATTTAGTTCATTAATATCTATATGTAGATATGAAGGAAATAAACTGGTGGGTAATAGTTGTTAACTATAAGTAGTGGGATTACAGATTATAATCTATAGGAGTGGGATTATACTTTATTTATTCTTCCTTATATTTTTCAGTTTTTAACAAATTTTCTATAGCAAACATCTATTACTTTGATGATCAAGAAAAAAAGGCATTAAATACAATGCCACACTGACCTATAAATTTCTTGAATTGAAGGGCACTGCTAAAGTTTATAGGGAAAAAAACCTCCTTGAATATTTAGAAAAACAACTTTTTTTTCAAATTTCCTCTTTAAAATAGCATTTTGAACAAAATTTTAAAGTGCTACAAGACATTAGAGTTGATTTGGATTCTCCCCAGCTCAAGTATCACCTGAAACTTTACAACTCAACGTATATCCATGGACCATTGGCACCAGCGCCCCCTGGGAGCTTGTTAGAAATGCAGAACCTCAGGCCCCATCCCAAATCCACTGAGTCAGAATCTGCTTTTTAACAAGGTCCTCATATGATCTGTATACAGATTAAGTCTGAGAAGCATTGACCTAAATCTGATGTTTGGATTGGTCCCTTTCTCTTGCTTTTCATTGCCATTAACCTAGTTTAGACTCTATTACAAAACAGATTTTTTTTTCAAAAAGTCACAACTGATTTATTTATTTATTGACTCATTGTTTTACTAGTTTATTCATCAAATATTTACTGGGTCCTGGGTTTGAATGCTCTGCAGAAAATATTTTCACTTTAAAGAAAGACAGCAGGGATAAGTCAGAGGAAATCATGAATGGTTCCTGCAAAACAATGCAGCAATCCCATGTTTGCGGGAATATCCCTGGTGAGTAACGGAAGGAGGATTAGAAACTTGAAGACCCGGATCAACATCCCAAGTGACCGTTTGTCCACAGCATTTTTCCTAAACTTTGGTCAACGATGTAGCAATGTGATACATTTACCACATCTATGTACTGCCTGAATTTAAATTCACTTCATCTTTTTCTTTAAATTGCCTCACTTCTTTGCACTTACATATATTTTCAGTTTAAAGTAAATGTATAGTAATATTATAAATGGACAACCAGTATCATTTGCTTATGGAAGTTAACTATAAAAATAAATGGAAAAGAATTAAAATAGTGTTAATAAAGTTTTGGAAGATACTGTTGCCCTCTAAAGGCTCTGAGTCTGAGGCCCGATATTTCTTTGCAAATAAAGGAAATTAGTTAAGTGTTAGGGAGTGTTAAAGATAAACAAACTTGACTTTTTATAACAAACTTGATATAATCCAAAGAAACACACTTTTTTCTATTCCACTCAAGCCACTTTGGGGCTCATGCACTAACCACAGGCTGTTCTCACTCCCTAGAATCCACTGATGCCAACTGTCTGTTTCTCCAAAGCATGCCCAGTGCCTTCAGATTCTGCTGCTCTCCCCTCCTCAGTTCTGAGAGCCACAGCCTCTTTGGATCTCTTCTCTTTTTACACCTTGACTCGGGCTAGGCCACCAGAAGTATGCAACTCAGCCATTAATGCTCTTTCGTCACTTCATGAGTGCTTGTCTATCCTATGGCTAAAACTAGGCTTTGAGGCTCTCAGAAAACAGGATGGGCCCCTTTTAGGGGACAGATAAATTTATGTGGATGATGGGGCAGATTGTACCCCTGGGGAACCACCTAGAATCCATCTGAGATGTCAGGAGGGACCAAATAGCTTAGACATCGATCCCTCAAATTGCAGCACTAAATCCTCCTACCGAACCTCCCAATAGCTGTCTTGTAGCTGCTTTCAAGAGGTGGTTTTCACCCCAGAGACCACAATCAAGCCCATTAGAGCTGGGGTTGCCCAGGCTTGCTGCATGGTGCCACCTCTGAAGGTGTTCAGCACAATTAGCAACCATGGCCTTACTGAAGTGGTACAAAGTGTTTATGAAGCCCAGGAGACTAGAATACGGCAAGCATTAATAGAGCAGAGAGCCACAGGAGGGTTCTGTTAAAGGGCCCTTCATGAAACTACACTGTTCTGATTGTTACTTCCCTTTTATGCGAATTACCTCTAACGACTAAAGAGAAAGTTATGATGCTTTTTCAAGTAGAAGGTATTTTCCAGGATTTTGGACAGTACCCATTAGCACCTCTTCAAATTTGTGCACTTTTCTTAACAGATGTCTCTCTCCATCTCTCCCTCTGGGTCCCCCATGTCCTTGCCTTACTTTGTCCCTTTCTCCAAATCTTCTTTGCAATTTCCTTTAAAATAGTAGAAAATACACTGAACTTAGATTAAGCCTCAATTCTAGTCTTTACTTGGCCAATAATTTCCCATTTGATTTAGACATTTATTCAACAGTCACTTCAATATCTTATTTTTTTATCTAGAATATATTAATATCTTATTCTTTATCTTAATATCTTATTATATTAATATCTTTTTAAAAGATTTTATTGGGGAATTGGGGGAGGGGAACAGCGTTGGGGAATTGGGGAAGGGGAACAGACAAGTTGCTGTCCTTTGGTTCTTCAATCTAGTTGTGGAGGACGTCGCTTCACTGGCCCATGTTGGTATTATCATTGCGCTCTTCCCGGCTAAGGCAGATCAGTCACTGGCCACTGGACGGCCGCTCACGGCGACTCACGGCAGCCCAGCTCTAGGTTGAGCTGTTGTTCACCATCTTAGCTGTAGAGGGTGTAGCATCACTGGTCCTCATATGTGGGATCTGAACCAGGGCCCTGCTGCTCAGAGCTGGCATCCCAAGCCAACTATTAACCAAGGCGTCACTTGGCCAGCCCCATATTAATATATTTTTCTTTATCGAGGAAACAAATAATCTAAAGTTCTCCAAAACATTTTTTTAATTCTCTAATGCTATTTAGTCATTTGGTCACTATTTCCCCATTCAGCAGACCCACCAATTTTTATAAGTAGGAATGGAGAGACAGGAGCCATCTTTGCTCCAACGTACATTCCCATCCAGTGACCAAGAACACGGATATTATAAAGTTATCTTCAAAAGTCCCATACACACAGGCAGTAGTCCCAAGATGACATGGAGAATTCACTCAGAAATGAATCAGCACCAGAGTGCTGATTTCCCTGAGGCCAAGCACAGGCCATGCCCTGGACGTTAACAATATGCGCTCTGGGACCAACCAGAGCTGGGTTCGGTTCTTAGACTGTGGTGATCAATTCTGTGTCATCTTGATTGGGTGAAGGGATACCCAGATAGCTGGTAAAACATTACTGTGGGGTGTGTCTGTGAGGGGGTTTCTAGAAAAGATTAGCATTTGGATGGGCGAACTTAGTAAAGCAGATGGCCCTCCTCAATGTGGTTGGGCATCACCCCATCCACTGAAGGCCCAAATATAACAATGACAACAACAAACAAGCAGAGGGTCCATTGGCTCTCTGTTGAGCTGGAAACTCCATTTTCTCCTGCCTTTGGGCATCAGCGTTCCCTGGTTCTCAGGCCTTTGGTCCCAGGCTGAATTACAGGACTGCCTTTCCTGGTTCTCCAACTGGCAGACAGTAGATTGTGGGACTTCTTGGCCTCTGTAATCATGTGAGCCAATTCCTATAATAAATCTCCATATCTTATAGGCTCTAATTATATAGATATACATATGTGTGTGTGTGCGCACGTGTGCATGTATCTTCTATTGGTTGTGCTTCTCTGCAGAACCCTGACTTAGAGAGACCCAACACTTACCAAGGTTGTGTGGCTATGGGTGATTTCCTTATTGTTTTAAGCCTCAGTTTACCCATCTGCAAAATGGGAATATTAACACAACCCAAATCACAGTGTTGTTATGAGAATTAACATCTTAATACCAAAGCCTGTCCGTCAGTAGTGTCAATAAATGCTATTGTTATTAAGCCTGTACAGATACAGGCCCCATGGCCAAAACATGTGCACGCATGTGTGCATGCATGCACACATATACATACACACACACACACACACACACACACACACACGCACGCACACACCCTGCATGTATATCTAGAGATGCCTAACCCCTTCA
Source organism: Hipposideros armiger (assembly GCF_001890085.2). NCBI lineage: Eukaryota > Metazoa > Chordata > Mammalia > Chiroptera > Hipposideridae > Hipposideros > Hipposideros armiger. Next base: position 894,799 of record NW_017731449.1, on the reverse strand, counting down.
TCACCTACCAGTGAAAATAGGCAAGAAAATCTCATGCAGTTCCTTTTCCTCTTCTTACGCAATGAAGCCCAATGGGCCAAAACCTGTGATGCCACACCTCTCTATCCCTGTTCTTCTAAACCTATCTTACACTCCTGCCATACTGGACACTAGTCAGCCACTCGAGGTATCCTGTGGTTTCTTGTCTCTATGCCTTTGCTCACACTGTTTCTGCCCCACCCCCCAACCCCCAAGTTTCTATTACCTTCCCACGGTCACCTTCCTTTTCAGATCTCCACCCACCATTACCTGTGCTGTACTATTCTACTGGAACTTACAGTGTGATTAGGTGTGTCCTTGTCACTGCTTTCTGGACCTCTCTGGAATCTTGCTTGATGTCGGTATTCTTCACAGACATGAAGTCTATGAAAGTTAGTAGGCCAGGCCTGGGGTGAGCTCCTAAAGCAACTGGAACACTTTGATTACAGAATCTATCTTTGAAGTGCTAAGACCTTACATAATACTGCTGAGTTTCAATCACAGGGCAGCTCAGGAGAAGAGAAGCCAATTGTGTCTCTCAAAAGATATTTTCAAGCCTTAGCACCTAGTACCTGTACCTGTGACTTTATTTGAAAAAAGGGTCTTTGCAGATGTAATCAAGTTAAGATGGGATCATGCTGGGTAGGGTTGGCTCTAATCCAATGACTGGTTTCCTTAGAAGAACAGGAAACAGGCGGGCCGAGTGGCGCGATGGTTAAGAGCTGGCTTGGGACGCCAGAGGGCACTGGTTCAGATCCCACATATGAGGGCCAGTGACACTGCCCTCTACAGCTAAGATGCTGAACAACAGCTCAACCTGGAGCTGGGCTGCCATGAGTC
>NW_017731449.1:883090-893881 GCF_001890085.2 Hipposideros armiger | reverse complement strand
TGTCCTCCACAACTAGACTGAAGAACAAAAGGACAGCAACTTGTCTGTTCCCCTTCCCCCAACTCCCCAATAAAAATCTTAAAAAAAAAGAAGAACAGGAAGGTCTAGACACAGAATCAGCCACACACAAAGGAAGACTGCCATGTGAAGATGGAGGCAGATATTGGAATGAAGCATCTACAAGTAAGGAGACGCCAAGGATTCCTGGCAACCACGAGATGCTGGAAGCGGCAAGGATCTTCCTCTAGAGCCTGCAGAGAGGGCATGGCCCTGCCTGTGCTTTGACTTTTTACTTCTAGCCTCCAGAACTGGGAGATAATAAATTTCTATTGTTTCCAGCCACCCAGTCTGTGGTACTTCACTACAGCAGCCCTAAGTAACGAATATAGTAACCATTTAACATATTCCCCATGACTCAAAAGATGATATCCTACTTGAAGTGCATTTTTCTAAAATTATCTCAGCATTACATTATAATTTTTTTATATACTATGCAAAGAGGTCCAGTAATTTCCCTTTTATTTTATGATTAGATGCTAAGAAAGATGTCCAGAGGTCACAGCCTTGGAAGTAAGTAAAACAGGTCTATAAATAGTTATTCAAAAAACTTTCATAAATTCTATTCTATAGAACAGACATGGGCGTCACCACCCACAGTCCCTGGGGTTAGAACAAAGTTATTATTTAACAAGATTGGTTTTGCAGGTTTCCTGGCAATTAACTTCCACTCCTTTAAATGCATTAAAATGACTATTGCCAAATATTGACATTTTAGTGACCAAACTCTATCCCTGAAATATGGAAATATTACATGCTTAGTATGTACCTAGCACTGTCAGAACTTTACAGGCAGAAAACATATTCAGGCAGTTTCTTTCTGCTGTATAAGGACCTACTTACATATATTTGTAAAATAGATACACATTTTCGCCATTTCTTCCAGTAAACTATTCTTTTCTTGTTTCTTATTCTGCAGCAATCCCTTATATAACTAGAAGAACAGGATCTTCCTAAAATTGCACTTATGAACATAATTTTTTCCACTGATTTTCCATGACTAAGGACCTCTGTTGAAATAAATGAGCCTTAAATAATATGCCTCTGCCTTCTTATAAGAACTTTTTCTTGTACATGAATTTTGTTTTTCTCTAACTTAGACTGAGCCCAAGGACAGGCATAGGGTGTTCTTTTATGTCTTACAAGGCTCAGAAAATATAATGGGAATAATAGCATTCCTAGTAATTCACTCATGTAATCATGAAGGAATGATACGGAAACCCTCTGCACGTGGAGAGCCATACAAAATAAAAAGAAAGAAAGAAAGAAAATATTGCCACAGAAATAAATTTATTTACAAATATATTTCTCCTTCTCAAGAGACTCAAACTCATATAGCCTCTTAGTTGTGTTCACAATGTCCCTAGTTACGCAGCCTATACTTTCTTTTCCTTTATAAACAAAATTGTGTTTTATTATATTTTCATCTGTTGATTTTAATGTTTTTCTCTGATTTTTCATGTTAGGAAACAGAGGGAAGGGCACACTTCCTAAGCAGGAATTCCTATTAGTGCCACATAAATTATCATTGTGTTAGGACCTGAGGCACCGAGCTGAGATCTGTTCCCTTTCTACTACGCTGGGCAAATCCACATTCCTAGCCTAGTAGGATGTACAGTGTAGTTCAAGGATGGAAAATATGTTTTATAACACCTTCCAACACTGATCAAATGGGGGCTTCTGTCTTCTGCACAGTCTTTGAAAGAATTCTGATACTGAGTCTGGACCCCCAGGAAACTGAAGCCTTGCATCAGTTACCTTTGTCTACAATGGTGAGGGATGTGAAAACAGCTTATGTTTTCCAAAGCGTGTGCCATCTCTGATTTCCTTGGAAAGATGAAACTAATTTCACTGAAACAATGAGCACCCAGCACAGACAGGAGGGCACACTGCAGCTTGTGCCAGGGTTGCAGCACTTTGAGAGTGTGGTGAACAGACCCTGTGGTGACCCCAGCGATCCTCCTCAGCTCTAGGTAGTCACATCTTCGTGTAATTCTCTATTGTTGAGTATGGGTGGGACCTGTGACTTGCTTCTAACCAATAGACTATGGCAAAGTTGATGGGGTATTACTCCTGTGGTTACGTTAATACATACAAATATATTGTTTTGCTTTCTTTACTGCTGGCTTTGAAGAAGCAAGTTGCTATATTGTAAACTGCCTATGAAAAGGGCCACATGTCAAGGAACTATAGGCAGCCTCTACGTGCTAAGTGCCTCAGTCCTACAACCGCAAGGAACTGAACCCGGGCGACAAGCACTTGAGTTTAGAAGAAGATCCTGAGTCTCACATGGGGTCACAGCCTTGTGAGGTCTTAAGACAGAGAACCCAACTAATCCGTGCCTGGACTTACAACCGACAGAAACTGTGAGGTGGTAAATGTGTGTTTGTTTAGAAGCTAAGTCTGTGGGAATTGCTTATGCACCAAGAGAGAACTAATACAGGAGTTGCTGGGAAATTCTGTGGGAGGATAAGGGCAACCTGAGTGTTGGGAATCATGATCGCTAGTGAGACTTTTCTTAGTTAACCATTATGGCCACTCTATGAAGAACTACAAACCTCATTTTAAAGACTGGGAAAGTTGGGCAGAGGGAGTTCAAGAACCCTGTGCAAGGTAATATGATGATAAGAGACAAGCTGTGTTTCAAACTCAAGAAGGTCTGTCTGACTGTAAAGCCCATGTTCTTTCCAAAACACTATACACTATATGCTGCAGGCCTGAACTCACAAATTGGTGTCGGATAATGTCCCCTTTATTGCAGTGCTGGCTCTGTTTCCTGTGATTGCACCTCTACATTTCAAGCCCCACAAAGACAAGGTATTGAATACAAAAAAAAACATGCAATGAGGGGAATGCAGGAGTTCAAGAATTTGGTCATCACATGTAATTCAAATTGATTCAGATATCAGCAATCAACCCTAGATACTCTTATTTTTTAGGCATAGGCCTAAAACTGGAAATTCTTTGTATGGGTGATAGCAGTGCAGAGGTGTATGGTGTTGAAAAAAAATTATTAGAGCACCCTAAAAGCAATACATTTTTTTGCAACATAATTGGTTAGGGGAACTACTATACTATACATGTTTTCCATCTGCAAATGACCTAGTACACAGAGGTTTATGATTAGACACAAAACTACAGGAGCATAAGACAGAGAAATTACTTAGTTCATGAAGCCTGAAGCACTTCTTCCATTCCCATTGCTTGCTTTTCCACCTATTCTATAGGAAGATGCTCGGGGTGAAGAGAACTAGAGGTCCTACCTCAATGGGTGTTTGCCAAGGAACACCCATAATTACTACACCCTTTATACTAAAATGTCATCTTAGCTGCAGAAGAATGTCTCAAAACCTAGGTTGAGTTACCTCTGATTGTAGTTACCTCTGACACTAACCAAAAACCAAAGACTGCTTAATGGGATAGGTCCTGAATCTTCACATAAACACTATCTCCTTGAGCTGAAGGTATTTCAGCCTGCCTAATGGCTCCCGGGCATAGTCACAGACTGTTTGAGCTCTTTTTGTCATAACCACTGAGAAGCTCAGAAAACACCTCAACTAGTGATTACAGCCTGGTATGTGAGTGGTCTCTGCAGGCTGTAGATATGCAGACTAAAACAAAGAGAAGTCAGGTGACCTTGCCCAAAGAATCAATGGGTGGATAATGACTATAATGCATACAGCTTTCAACATTTATTCATCCAATAAACATTTATTGAAAACACTTTAGTCAATAAATTCACTTACTAGCAGCACAAGGAAGAGTAAGCCACTGATCACTAACTCACATTGACTCCAGCAGGGGATATAAACTTGTCAAGGAATCATTGTAACATATGGAGTCCCTTCAAGGACAAATGTGGAAGCTCTGAAGTCTGCCTGAAGAAGGTAGTTTCCAAGAGAAGCAGTTATTTGAGGCTTCAAGGATAATTAAAAGTATGCCAGGCAAACAGAAGGGGGAAAGCAATTCTGGGAAAGATACAAGGTACCACGGTCCCTTCCCCACCTGAGGTGGCCATAGCATAAATTCAGCTCCCTCTCTCTAGTGGCCAAATAATACTTCTACCCACTCCCTTCACTAGCAAAACAAACCTTGTCCAGTTTGGGTGTCATGAGTAGATTACACATGTCGTTCCTGGGTAGTGACCCCTCAGCCCTTGGGTGGAGCTGGGCAGGCTGGTACAGTTGCTTTAGGCCAAACAGCCTTGTTGAGGGACCTTGGAAGGCAGCTAGCCAAGTGAGGTCTACTGGTGTGCTACTCATGAAAACCCTTGGAAGCCTGATCTAATTCACTGCCACTTTTTTGCATTATCCCAACCCTGAGTGTTTTCTCATAATTTTCTACATTCAGGAAATGACCACTGACTTCCTCTCTGCTAAGCTGCTTCTCACCACTCATTCCAAACTCTCCCCAAGCCAGTAGTCACTTTGGCAAAGAGAGAAAAAATGTTCACATTATTCCAACATACCTTAGGCTTAGCAATTGTTATCATCCATGGAGCTAGAACAAATCAATCACACACAGCTAAATAGAAAAAAAAATTTAAAATTGTTTAAAAAAATGTATCCCACATGTTGTTTTGGAGCATGAAAAATGTGCAGCTTAATTTTGAGAGGGAAGCGAGAAGGGATTGTATATCAGCCGGAGCACAGGGAAGCCTGATGGTGTATCAGGAGGTAGAGTAAGGCCTCCTGGGAAGATGTCTGCATACCTGAAAGTACTTTCTCCTGTGCAGTCATGGCAGTCCAGCCCTTGGTTATCTCTCTTAACTCCTTTGATTCTTACTTCTACCAGCATCATGCAATATACACCTTGCTTATAGAGTACAGGCATACCTCCAAGACATTGCGAGTTCAGTTCCAGACCACCACAATAAAGCAAGTATTACAATAAAGCAAGTCATCATCTTTTTGTTGGTGGAGGGTCTTGCCTTCAGTTTGTAAAAACTGAAACATCTGTGATGCACAGTAAAGTGGGGAGCAATAACTCAAGGCATGCCTGTATCTAGCTTCTGTTGCTTTGAAATTTGATGCTTTGCTTTCTTCCCTCTACTCTAAACTCATTTTCAAATCATATGCACAATCTAAATCTTAACTGCACATGGTGTGCTCATCAGGAGCCCTCAGGAGTCATACCGATCACCTGTGGCTTCAAATTTTTCCTTTCCTGACTGTGTGACCTTGGTAAGTTCCCAAAGGCTCAGCAGTAGGGAACGTTAGGCAGAGCTAAAGTCAATTCCTACAGGAGATGCTCCAATATCACAAGGGAATTGATACCCAGGATCGCGTCCACTATCAGAAACGTGCAGGGGTTCCTCTGCACTCATTGCTTGCAGGTGGTGGACAGGTTAGTCAGCAGGTGGCCAGAATTCCCAGAACAGTGAGCTATGGAGGGAGGAGTGTCAGGAGGTAGACTCCCTTTGAAAACAGCAAAGGGAGCTTCTTGTACCCAACAGCATCCTTAACCCCGGTAGGTGGTCTCATCCACAGCTGCGTGCCTCACGGGAGACACTGGGAGACCAAGGAGATGGCCCTGTCTCTGGGAACACGCTGCTTTCAGACCTTTCTAGAACATGTCTGTATGCTCCTGTGTCCCTTGTCATGAAAGAAACTTTACATTTTCCAACTGGGCCCGCTGGCATCTTTCCATCAATCATGTCACCACCCCATTGTGACAGCCATGTACTTCCCAAGTTTGAATTTCCTTCTCTGTAAAAATAAGGATAATATCTATGGGTAGCCATGTATTTATTGAGAAGATTAAAGGAGATATTTCCTATCAAGCCCTTAACACACTGCTTGGCACTTAGCCACAATTATAATTATATTATAGATACCATATATAGTACATAAGTCTGTAACTATATAGTTATATGTAAATATAAACTATAATTGAATAATTGTAAATATATAAATAAACAGTGCATTCTTTTTTTCTGAGAATCTACCAAATGTCACACACTTCATGTGTATCATCTCAAATGTTTACAACAATACTTCAAGGCATTATTTTCTTTGAAGATTTGGGGAAATGGACCCTCAGAAAGGTAATGCAATTACCCCCAAAGTCATCCAGCTAGTTAATGGTAAAGCAGGGTTTGAATGGAGGTCTGTTTGTTCTATTGTGCCTTTCTTTCTTTGCAATTAAACCCCAAAGAATTTTGTTTCCAAACATGCGCTGATGCACCTAATAAAGAATGTTATGAATGCAGTGGGTCAGAAGCAAAAGGGACAGTGTTGCCTTCAACTGTACTTTGTTGGGGACATTTGTTTTCATAAATTCTGAGATTCATTGGCAGTGATATTGCATTCCCTTCCACCTGTATGCCAACACATACCAGCGACCTGCCATTGCCAACTTCCATTCCATTGCACTAAAGCTTATCTATAAAATTAGCCATTGGGAAGCAGAATTTTGGACAGCATGAAGGCTCTTCCACATGCATTGAGACCCCGCTCAAATGGTACTGTTTTTGTGAAGCCTTCTCTGACTTAGCCCAATGACTGACACTCTTTCTTCTGAGCAGCCATCACACCAGTGCAAGCCTATGTTTGAGCACTTCATAATGACTGTTATTATAGCTAAAACTTATTGTGCACTTACTATGTGCCGGGCACTATTCTGAGTGTTCTCTACACATTATCCCATTTAATCCTCATGACAATCCTATGAGATAAAGAGCATCATTACCCCCATTTTTTAGCTGAGGAAACTGGATTGACTTTGACGACTTGTCTGCTCCCCTCCGCCCACTACAAGCTTATTGAGACTAGCTGTTACCCATCACTTTTCATCCAACACCCATTTCTTGACACCGCCGATGGGCTAGGTGCTGACAGATATTATTGCATGTATCCTTTCAAACATATTTAGTCAGTGGTAGTATCAATTCCGTTTTATGAGTGAGGAAACTGAGCTTCAAAAATTAGGAAGTTTTCTCAGAGGCAGAGTCTCAGCTGGTTAGAAAAGCAGCAATTCAAGTCCACGCTTGTCCACTCCCTTACCCAACTCTGTCCCTCGCGTGAGGTATAAAAATGAACTCTTTTCATTTTTCAAGAATACACAACTAGAATGAATGAATATTCCGTGATGCCTTAGGTGGCAGGCTCAGGGAGGTGTGTTTCATGCTGGAAGAGATAGGAGGAGCCATCAACTCATCACAACATGCTGAGAAGAGAGGCTCCGCCTAGCATAGATGGTGATGCATTTATATGAAACAAACAGACCTTTGTTTACCACTAGCCGTCAGTTGTTCAGTGCTCAAAAGAGTGGTCTTTGGAGTAAGACAGATTTGAGTTTGGATCCCTGCTCCCACTTTCTCTCTGTAGGACCTGAGGTTAGGCATCTAATCCATCTGAGCATCGATTCCTTTATCTGTAAAAGGAGGATAATAACGCCTCGCCTGATGTGAACTGTTAGGAGGATTCCAATGAGATAATATACACAAAACTAGCAGAATCCACTATCAAGCCACTGTGCCTTTGTTATTTCATCTCTCCCCCCGGGCTTTTACCAAATGCTGTCCAAAAAGTGCCCACCAGTATTATTTCTCACATGTTTATACATAGATATTCCTGGGAGAAACTCCCACGAAAAGCGGCTCTTCCTTAATCCTGGTTAATTCTTCAAATGAGGCCCCGATGTGTATTTTACCACCAGCCACAGACTCTTTCATTAACGAAATGATTGGGTTTTTTTTTCAAACTGCTAGATTTAATTCCCAGTTTTATCACCCTGATAAGAGTTTATAGATGGGAGAACACAATAAAGTAAAAGTCCAACCTCAGTTTGGTTCAGAACTGATACTCTCTTCTCCGCCCACGAGAAATAAAAGCATTATGAGTGAAAATGTCATTGAGTTAAACAAGCTAAATATCTTCAGAGAGACTGATTTACTGCACAATCCCCACCCTGGATATCAGAGCCACCCACACATTCACAAAGCTACCTTATTTCACGGACAATTCCCCCCAGTTTTTAATAGGCTTTGCCTTTCGCACTTTCAGCCCACTGGTAACCCAGGAATTATTTCTCTTGACTTTATTATCAGCAGGAGTCCAAATACTACCTGGATTAATTCCATTTTCTGAGACAGAGGATTTTTCTCAGGATATCCAGGTCTTAAGAAGAAATACACTTTGTAACCAGTCAGGGGAGAATGCTTATAGGGGATTTTGATTCATTTCTGTCTTTTTGTACAGCTGACTCCTCAGTGAAGATTGTTTTTGATGATTAATTTCCTTTCCCTGGTTTTACATATTATTCTTCAGTGATAATGCAATAAAACGCATTGAAATACCTTCAATTTACATGGAGCATGGGTTACTCAGAAAATCCCAAATATGTTATTACAATGATCTCAACTTGTTTGATAATCAGTACTTTGAAAAGCAAAGGAAGTGGGTGTCAAAAACTAAGATCTTCTTAGAACCTGATATTTCACCTGCTCTTTTCCAAGCCACAATGCTTCTCACCTCTTCATACTGACTTCTCCTACAGAAAATTCTAACCCTTTCCCCTTCCACAAACACATCATTCATTTAATGTTGACCCACTACTCAAAGGGCTTATAAGAAAAACTTGGAAACAGTTTATTTTATTAGACTGAAATCCACCATTAAGTAATTACACATAATGTTCAGCATATGAGACTATAAAATATAGCAGAGATGGTTTGTGAAAACCTGCCCAGGGACAGAGAGGTGGACTGGATAACAAATAAGCCAAAGAAAGCCCAAACACCTTAAGCTGGCCAGAGTCTTCCTGACCAAATGTATGTACAGTTCCTGCCCTATATAGAAATCAACTTATCTCCAACATAGCATTGGCATTTCCTCCTCTGTACCACTGCATTTGCTATTTCCCCTAACTGGAACTCCTTTCCTCTTTTATTTGACCAAACCAAGAAGGTATTCATTCATTGGCTACATATTAAGCACCTACTATGTGCCAGACACTTAGGATACACCAGTGAAAAGACACCTCTGCTCTATTAAAACCAGATGGTGTATTGATTAAGAGTGCAGGCTCTAGAGAGATCCACACTACTTGGGTTAGAACCCTGGCTTTGTTTGGACTGGACTCTGTGATCTTGCACAAGCTGCTAAGCTGTCTGTGCTTCTGTTTCTCCCCTGTAAAATGGGGATACTGATGGTTGTATTCCAGAAATTCTGTGGCCTTTCAATTAATTCACAGCAGCCATGGGCAAGAGCTGGCAGACAGTAAGCACTCAATAGTAAAGCTACTCTCATAATTAACTGCTTATCCAGGTCCTACACCTTTCATTCAAGGCCGAGCTTAATTTCTACTCATCTGTGAAGCTTTCCCTTGGCTGCCCCAGCTCAGGGATTTTTATGCTTCTTTCTTCCAACAAACATTTCTTCACGGGATGGAAGAAAAGATTTATATTCTGTGCCAACCCTGATCAATAAATAATGACTTCCTTGAGTCAGTGTGAAGAAGCAATGTGAGGCCAATTCCAGAAACTCCAGGGGGAAAAAAATCGTATGTAAAGACTGATGAGTGATGTGTGAAATGCATTAGGAAAAGTAGTGTGTCAGTGCATCAGCTATATATTTGCATAACCAAAATTACATTCTCCCCTGCTTCCCATAATCTTATGGTTATATTTGGGTAAGTTATTTACTTCTCTGATTGCCGGTATTCTCACTTATAAAAATAATTTTCAGAGGGATGGCTTCCACTATTGTTTGGGAATATCAAATGAGATATTGTATATAAAGCCCCAAGCAAGAACTCACTCAATGTTTTTATTATTATTATTATTGTTATTGTTATTATGTACTATGATCACCAAGCGGTAATAGCACCAAGTAGGCACTTACTAACTTAGAGGTGTAAGAACTTTCAATGCACCGCCCCTCTGGCCCCAGGTAGTAACTCCTTTGTGGGCAGCAACACTCTTCCCCTCAGGGGGATGACGCCTGCTCTGGAGGACAAGGTCCTCAGTGTGTACCTTTGGTGCAGGTGAGGCTGGAGTGAGAACATCTTTTCTCCTACATTCAGCTGAGCAAAGTCAAACCTGGGGGTGGGTGTGAATGAATTGCTGAAAGGTCTCTCTTTCCTGAGCCAGCTCTGCTGCTCCGCTGGTGCACAGGGAGCGAAATGAAAGAAAACAAAACTGAATGCTAGATGGGTTTTTCCTTCAGGGAAAATCCATGGATATCCCTCTTTGCCAGGAACTCTGCTCAAGCCACAATTGAGCTAAACTAAGGTCTTGCATCCCATTGCTATAGACTTTATGCTAAGTATAAAATAAACCAGAATGTGATGGACTGACAAAGGAAACCCTGGAGGTGTAAGGGGAAAGCATTGGCGCATTCTCAGAAAGGGACACATTTACCACCATAGTGCTGTTATGTCGCCCTGTGAGCTGCAAAAAGAAAGGGAAAAAATGGAGCTGCCTCAAGGTGGAACTTAGAGAGCAGAGCTACTAAAATACATAAGAGCACTGAGTAGAATGGCCCTTTGCAGGCACGTGGATGCAAAGAAAAGGCAGTAAATCTGGGACCATTCACCAGAAGAGGATAAAGCACACAAGGGTCATTTTTTTTCCCCAGAAAGGCCTGCTTCTCTCTCTGTGATAAAGAATCAGCTTCCAAGACATTAATCCAAAAAAATATATGTACCCCTATGTTCATTGTGGCGTTATTCACAACAGCTAAGACTTGGAAACAACCAAAATGCCCATCGGTAGATGACTGGATTAAGAAA
>NW_017731449.1:770621-882511 GCF_001890085.2 Hipposideros armiger | reverse complement strand
ATGGGGGGGAGGGGGGTTGTTACTTTGTGAGGGTGAAAAGGGTAACTATTGCATTGTTCTGTACACCTGAAACTAACAATAAAAAAAAATAAAAAGAATCAGCTTCCGGGTTGTTGAAACTCAGGCCTGGGCAGTGTCACTCTCAGCTGCCATGTTGGATGGTGTTCAAGTACCTTTGCCACATTTCCAGAGCACAATCACAACAGCACTTTCACAGCAGCACCTTATTTTAAATGTGCTACTCAGAGCAGTCCCATTATCTGCACAAGCAACATAATATGTTCATTATACAGATGAAAAACCTAAGGCTCAGATGGATTAACTGACCCAAGATGACACAATTAAAAAAATGGTGAACAGGTGTCAAGTCCTCTGAACTTATGCCTAATACTGCTTCACAAGCCATGATCTTTTTACATAGCCCTGATCCACAAAAGAGAAGTTCATTCCCCATTGGTTAGCCACTTCCTCACATATTGTCTAAGACTTGGGGGAGATGGGGCAAGAATGGGATGCTTTTCTTGGGCTGGCCGAGTGGCTCAGTTGGTTAAGAGCACAAGCTCTGAGCAACGGGATCACTGGTTCAATTCCCACAAGGGCCAGTGAGCTGCGCCATCACTGAGCTGGTGAGAGCATGTGTTCTGAGCAGCAAAGTTGCCGGTTCGATACCCATATGGGATGGTGGGCTGCACCCCCCGCAACTAAGATTGAAAACGGCATCTTGAGCTGTGTAGCTGAGAGCTGCTGATGGGCGGCTGGATGGCTCAGTGTGCAACAAGTTTGCCGGTTCGACTCCCACGTGGGATGGTGGACTATACTCACCCCCCCCTTGCAACTAGATTGACAGTGGCAACTAGACTTAGAGCTGAGCTTGCGCCCTCCACAACTAAGACTACAACCTGACTTGGAGTTGATGGGTCCTGGAAAAACACAATGTTCCCCTTCCCCAATTCCCCAACACTGTTCCCCTCCCCAATTCCCCAATAATAAAAATCTTAAAAAAAGAATGGGTTGCTTTTCTGAAAATAATTATTTCCCTCAAACAGCTTAGGAGCTTTCAATTAAGTATTTACTAAAACCCGCGTTCTTTTATCTACAAAAATTTTATTTTGGAATAATTTTCAATTTACAGAAAAGTTGCAAATCTAGTATAGTCAGTTCCCTTATGTCCTTCATCCATTTTCACCTAACATTAACATCTTACATAACCATGGTGCACATGTCAAAACAGAGAAATTAGCATTGGCTCATTACCATGAACTGAACTCCAGACTTCATCCAGATTTCACCAGTTTTCCACTAATGTCCTCCTTCTGTTCTAGGATCCAACAACCCAGGACACCACACTGCATTTTGAATTACACTGCATTTATCACATTATGTAGCGATCACCCTTTGCAAACCTTCAGAGTTTCAGTATTTTGAAGACAGACACCATGCCTTTCCTGGTGCCACCTTTGCCCAGCACATGGGAGGTCATGACATTTGTTGATAAATTCAGCTACCCAAAATCCCATTTAATCATCATTATGAAAATCTGGACCATCAGTCTGTCTCTCTCTCTCTCTCTCTCTCTCTCTCTCTCTCTCTCTCTCTCTGTCTCTCTCTCTCTCTCTCTCTCTCTCTCTCTCTCTCTCTATATATATATATATATATATATATATATATATATATATGTGTGTGTGTGTATATATATATGTATATATATACACATTTTAAATATATATATATTTAAATGTGTATATATATATACATATATATATATATTTTTTTTTAAGTAGAGGGAGAGCACGTTCAAAGGCAGAATAACAATTTCTGCTACCTGCAAGGCTAGTGTTCAAAATCAGAGTAAATACAAAATATAATAGAAATCAGCTGAAAAGAAAAAGCAGTCTGTTAAACAAACAGCACCAGCTTTCACTTCCACCAAATGTGATAACCTACGCAATGCAAAATTAAGAACTTGGGAGAAATGTAAATAAGATTTTAATCAGTGTGTCACATGGACCAGAGTTGATGGCACACCGTTAAGTATTCTCATCCTGGAGCTGGTATCTGTATCTAGCTGTTAATTGCACAAATCCCCCGGTTCCTCAACACCATGATTCCAAACCAACTGCCAAGTACAGCTGTTTTGGTTTTGGTTTTGTTTGTTTTTTTCAAAAGCAAAGGCAATTTTTAAAAGTGGGAGTGAGAGAGAAATGGAATAAATAATTAAAACATGCAAAAACAACCAAACTTTCATTCTGTGATGAACCACTTTGAAGTGTTAAAAAGGTGGGAATAGTTTCCTTTGGATATTATACTTTCCACACAAATGCATAAACATTATCCAGGGTATCCCTAAGTGGCTTTGGGTAAATAATTCAGTGGGAAATAGAATGCCCCTAATATTTTTTTTGTTGCAACAAGAAACCTTACAAGAAATATCTCTCATAAGTTTCATGTCCAAAAACATCATGTAAATATATTGGGTTGTCAGAAAAGTCATCATGCATTTTTGCAACAAAAAACATAGAAAAAATACATCATGACTTTTCTGACAACCCAATATAAAGCAATCTATAGTCTTCAATTGCAAGTATTTTTCCTCATTTGATTATCATTCTTTTGAGTACATCACTGTCTGCCCAGCGTTTTGTTATAAAAATGTACATACATACAGCATACACACACACACACACACACACACACACACACACACACACACACACACACACAGAGATATTATAAGCACTTTGAGGTTGGTACTCATTTTGGTAACCCCAAGAGCATTCAGTATAATATACTCAATAAATACTTGAGTAGGAAAGGAACGAAAGCAGGTTTATTTCAGGTTGGCGGTGCACTGTCACCTTTCCCCTCCTCTATCCCTTAAATATCAATGGAATCTTCTCAACAAAGAAATTTTCACCCAGAGCTGTCACATCATGGATATTCCTTCCAAAGGGAAAACTGTGAGTTCATGGGACATGCCTAGAAGTCACCAGCTCTCCGAAAGCATCTGTTTTTGTTTGTTTTTGTTTTTTTAATCTGCAAAGTTGAAATGATACCTCTTTTAAAAGTTGGTACAAAAATCAAATGAGCGCATTCCCTCATCCCCGAAACAACCGTTAACTAAATATCAAATATGTGCTAGATAGAAGTAAAGATATAAACTGAGGAAAAACAGAAATTCTGTGTCTGCCCTGAAGGAATCCAAAACCTACGAGGGGAGAAAAGCATCCCTGAAAGGACCTGGACACGGCACTGCTGGCTGCACATGCATTAGACTCACCTGGGCACCTGGGAAAACGTGATTGCGGGGCCCCATCCAGGGGTTTTTGGTTCAGTAGGCCTGGGGGGTGGGTAGAATTTGCACTTCTCACAAGTTCCCAGGTGCTGCTGCTGCTGATGGTATAGAGATCATATTTTTGAGAACCACTGCATTGTAAGCATAAAATTATGATTTTCCCAAGTGTTGCAGTGGAGGGGTATGTGGGATTAACAGAACCTATAACAGGCGCATTTGATCTAGTTAGGGCAATGACGGAGAGCTTCCCAAAGCCAATGACTTTTGAACTGAGATCTGAGTTGACGTAGGAGAAAATAAGTGAAAAGAATGAAGAGGGAAATTCTAGGCATTGGGAAGAGCATGTGCAGGGACCCTGTGGAGAGAAGGAACTGGGCGAGAAATCAGGACAGAAAGAAGAAGGCCCCTGTGGCCTGGAGCGGAGAGAATGGGGGAAGTGCCCAGTACTGGGGCTGAAGAGAGAGGTGGGAGGCCACTGATGCAGGGCCTTGTAGGCCTGCCATAGTTACATCTTATTCTCTAAGCTCTGGGCAGCCAAGGAAGGCTGCTAAGAAGTAGATCGCTCATTCTCTGCAAAGTTTCTACGGACTTCGTCTAGTGAATGAGTCAATTTGTACAGCTCTCAGAATCTGTCACACCCCCAAAGCCGAATGTCTCTCATCTGATCCTGGCTCTGCCAATTACAGGCTGGGTAAGCTACACACCATTCCAAGCTTCAGTTTCCTCATCTGTAAAAAGCGGATGATAATGCCTTTCTAAGAAGTTTTGTTGATTGAATTAATAACGTATGGTACTTAGACCTATGTCTAGCACAGAGTAAGCACCAAATTTTAGCTGCCATTATCTTCATTATTCACTGAGAGCATAAAAAAAAGTGCTATATCCACAGGAGCAGAAGAAAATAGATTCAACTTTCTTAAAAACACTTTCAGGTAACCTGTCCTATTGTAAAGGTGACAACAGCTTAAACCACAAAGGAAGTGAGTGAAATCTCTAAATAGCCAAAAACCCAAGCAGGTTCAGTGCCCAAAATTTAAGGGAGGTGTATTTAAGCCCCTTGCCATGCCTGTCCCTAAATATAAGCTCCAGAGATGCAGAATGTTTTTTCTGTTTTGCTCATTGTTGTATCCCCAATTCCTAGACGAGTGTGCGAGACTCGTGACTTACTTGTTGAGTGGGAATATGTATCCTTCAATGCTGTGATGGTCAATTGGATTTGGAGGCAGTTCGCTTTACCAGCATCACCAAAACTCACATCTCCCGTTTCTCCTTCTTTTCCGGTCATTTAAGGAGAGAGGAATGTGGGAGTGTGCTGTTTCCGAATCAACATCTAGGGCCACTGGATCTAACGGTACCATCATCAGGACACTGTCTCCCTGAAAGCCGTAGTGGCACAGCACCCCCCCCCAGCCTGGGTGGGCATGGCCTCCTTGAATGCTGACTCAGTGCAGTCAGCCTACGGATGAGTCAGGACAATCTCTCATTGCTCAAAATTCTCTGTTAAAAACCCCTCCTCAACTTACCAACTACCTTAAAATAAAGCTCTAAATGACCAGGCTTATAACTTCCTGCATGAACTGACCTTGGCCCACCCCTCCAGCCTCATTTCACACCCCTGTGTTGTGCCCCACACTCTGACCAATCTGAATTGGCCCTGAGGGCAGCCCCCCCCCCAGTCTCTGGGTTCTTGTCCACACTGTTTCCTCTGCATGGTATACCCTTCCTACCCCATGTTCATATTTCAAGTCTCAGCTTAACATTCTTCTTCTAAGAGGTGACCCAGTGTTTAAGAACCCTGATAGAGCCCTACTTGGGGATATTTATTCAATATTTATCTTCCCTGTAAATTCTTTAAGAGGGACACTAGGTTTGTGTTATACATTACTTATCCCCAATAATTGGCATATAGGGGATCTACATAAATATTTGTCCAGTGGCATTTATCACTATTCTCCTTTCACTGCCCCAAAACGTTCTTTTAGAAGACCAAAGCTTGTGCAGGCATACATGTGCGCATGCGCGCGCGCGCACACACACACACACACACACACACACACACACACACACACACACACCAGAATTCCTGAGGAATCACAAATGTTCTCTCATCATTTACCATTGGTGACTTCAGTTTCTGCAGAGATGAATTCTTTCTTAGAGTAGTTCATGATTTCCCTAATATCTGGGCTTCTCCCAGTTTGAGTCCTGGGATTCACCCATTATTTCAGTCCATTCAGGCTGCTGTAACAAAAATACCATAAACTGTGTCTCCAACAGCAAGCATTTATTTCTCACAGTTCTGAAGGCTGGGAAGTCCACAATCAAGGTGTCCACAAATTCAGTGTGTGGGGAGAGGGCCTGCTTTCTGGTTCATAAACAGCTGTCTTTTTGCTTTGTCCTCACAGGGTAGGAGGGATAAGGGAGCTCTCTGGGGTCCCTTTTATAAGGACACTAGTCCCATTCATGAGGACTCCACGCTCATGACTAATCATTTCCCAAAGGCCCTATTTCCGAATGCCATCACATAGCGGGTTAGGATTCCAACATATACGTTTTGTGAAGACACAAACACTTAGGGTACAACACCCACCTACCTATTTCCCAGCCCAGTGCTTCTCAAACTTTAATGTGTATATGAATCACTCAGCACTCTTGTTAAAATACAAAGTGCAATTGAATGGGTCTTGGGAGGGGCCCGGATTCTGCATTTCTAAGTTCCTTTGTGCTGCTGTGGCTCTGGAGGCTATGCTGTTGGGGAAGTTCTTCATCCATGGAGAAGCTTCTAAGCACTCTTCTCCCTCACTCCCCATTTCCACGCCCTCCAGGTCAGGCCTACACCCTCAGGAAGCAGCCAGCAATCAAGGAAGAGTGAACATCCCTTAATTAGAAGAAGGTGGCAGGACCATGTGTGTCCAGGACTTGAGATGCTCCCCGCCTCTTCACCCACTTGCAGGAGCTTAATGTGGTCTAATGACTGTGATTCTAGATTAGCACTGCTTGTGAAAACAGAGTGACAGGAGACACAGCCTACATGAAATAAGGGGGCGAGGAGGAAGGAGGCGCCAGGGGGAACACAGAGGGAGAAAAAGGAAAGGCAAGAAGCAGCAGCTGGACTCCCCCCCTGAGCTAGTCCATCCCCAAACGCACATCATACACTGGGGGCAGCTTTACAGCTAATTAGCTATAAAGGGAATTTATCCCCATGTGAAAAACACGCTCTGCTTCCTTTCATCAGAACACCAGGAATGCTGACTTCACTTTACCACCTTAAACTTCAGATTAACTCAAGCGTCCTTGGAATCCCTGTTTGCAATTTCTTCTGGGTCACAGAGCCCACTGAGTAGACATTAACTGTGAAACTGTAGAGAATGTGTTTTTTAAAAAACAACAACATAACAGTATTACAGTGAAAGCCAAGGATGTCTATCCTTTAAGAGGCTGTAGAGAGCCTAGCAACTCTTACTGTCTCTCTTGATGCTAAACTGCCTCCCCCACCTTGGTAGGAATTATGCCTATCACTCTTAATATCAGTTTAATATATTTTCAATATCGGAAAACCATCATGGTAGGATCCTAGAAAACAGCTCCTCTGGGGTTCTTGAGTAATGAGCTATCAAAGAGACATGGGGGAAGGGTTAGACTGGTTACTTGACCTCTGACAACTCTGGTCCTCAGAGAGAACAGGAAGTAACCCAAGTTTCTGTAGTCCTCAGCCCTGAAATACAACATGAAAAGATGCGAAAAGACAACTAGGTAACTGAAAAAGTGCTTTGGGATTTTACCTACACAAACGCCCAGTGATTAAGGTTATCACGCCTGGCCAGGTTCTAACAGCAGAGATGGGGAGTTTAGGGATGGGGCCCATGCTTTTTCTTGGTTGGGGGTAAGAAGGGGGGATTGAGAAAGTAAAAGTTTGTTCTTTGTCTAACTTCTCTGGGTGTCTTAAGGCCGTGTTTTAATATAGCTTCCTTAAATGCCTTATCATTGTAGCTTTAGTAACATCACGTCAGCCTATTACTCTTTGAAAATACTGAAAAGACACACCCATCTCACATCAACCTCCCATGTTGGCTGCCTTTCTCCCAACATCACACCAGATATTAAGTATAGTAAGGTCACCTATACTTTTACATTTGAGACCTCCTCTAAGCTTAAGATTCCTGCAATGTGTCCATCTTTGCATAAGGGGAAGTTTGTTCATTCATGGACCACATACATCATACACACATCATCTGTATCTGCTCTGCAAATGTTTCGGGCTAAAGGTGTCATTCTGTAGGAAGAAACATTGTGAGCCACAGGCCATTTCGCAACACATAAAGAGAGCCTGGTAAGTGGCAGAGAATGATAAATGCAGACAAACTCTAGGGCATGATGCCATCTGTTCTTGAGATTACACAGAGGGACAAGCAGAGAGTAAAGCTTAGAACAATGGAGATAAAACCCACCTTCACCAAAGAGCGATCCAACCTAAAACATTGACCTGTAAATGTTCTTCAGACCAACTGCTGGGTGAGGGTCAGGCAGACGGGGTGGCAGTAACAAGAACTGGATTCATTAATCTTTCCACTCCTTTCCAAACAAGGAATCCCTCAGATCCATTTACAAAGGTGCCTTTCTCAAACAGAGACCAAGAACCAGGCAGGGCTCTAGAGGCTGAAGTAGCTGGAGATCGGTCATTCAGCCTAATCTGAATTGAAGATGACGTGAGGGGCTCATAGCTGCAGAGGATTGTCTTAATGGGATAAGACAGGAGAATCCTAGAAATAGCACCTTCACAACACTTATTGGAGAGTGAACACACAGGAGCTGGGTGCCCTGCAGGTGTTTGTGAGTTGTCCTTGCACCAGCTCCTTGGCCTGAAGAAACAGAAAGTTGGTGGAGAAGAGAGCTGAAACCCAGAAAGACAGAACCCTGGAGGGATGGAGGTCCGATGCTTCCACCTCCGTCCTGCTCAGGCATTCTCTCCCAAGCAGTCCCTACATCCCCACTGGGAACAGGCACAACTGGGATTATAAATAGAATAAATTCATGGCTCTATTTTCCCAGGCCGTCAGTTTCAGATTTGAAATTTGTTGTTAAAATAGTACCTTTTCTTCTATTTCTTGAACTACAACAGACTACACCCCTCACATGCAAGTGAAACTAGCTAGGTGTCTAAACAATCAGCTAAGGGGACTGATTTGTGGTAACAAATCAAGACTTCACTGAAAATAAAATTAGAAGATATCTGAGGCCTTGGATGAAGGGCACTGAAGGTGAAATAAGCATAAAAGCTTTTCTTAATAATAGTGCTAGGCAATATATGGTCATCATTTGGGGCAGAGTGATGAGTTTTGATTGGCCAAATAGATTGGATTGGTTTCTCATTTGTCAACTTGAAATCAATAGTTTCTGTGTATTTCTAGAGCCATCTCTTTACCACAGGGCCCACGGCCATCCATCAGGAGGCCCCCGGTAGAGACAGGAAGAAGTCACTGTCAGCACATTGGACAATTTAATTGGTTAGCTTCCACAGGAAATTATTTTTCTCCCATCTTTAATTTTCTAAGAGAAGTCAACAGAATGGGGGCTGACTCATCTGATGTTTTGTGAGAAAAGCGCATCCAACTCTACCAGAGAGAAGGCATTTCTGAGTTGGGTCGTTGCACCTTGCATGCTGCCTTATGTGATTTCAGGAAGCTCTGCCCTCCTGTTTCCAGGGTTTGGCTCTACTGTGGTGTCTGATAGCCCTGCATGGTCACTTCTCTGGAGAGAGGTGAGAATGTCTACTGTTGATTACTAGTTGCAGTTGCTCCAGCCACTGCATTTATATTTTTACATTTTGGCTTAATGTAGGTGATTAGATTAACTCCCTCAGAGAATAGATAGGTACTTACCTCCCCACTCCCCCTCACCCCCTATTGCTGAATCCTCAGCATGTTCTGCCATTTCTAAACCCAATCTTTCTAATTTGTCCACTGTTTTCTATCTCTGCTACTGCTACCTAAGGCTAAGTTAGCCTCTTAGCTGTGTTTTGTCTGTTTCCCTGCTTGTTGTCCCTCCCTTGTCCTATCTGGACACTGCAATCACATGATCACTTTAAAAGAATCATGTCAACCCCTCATTTAAACCTTTCAGTGGTTTCTCACGGTCTTCAGGATGAAATCCCTCATTTGTTCATCAGACCCTTGCCCACCTTTCCTACCTTACCCCATGTCTCTCTCCCCACTTTGATTTCTACACTCAGGCCATACTTTGTTTCTGTTTTCCAAATGCACTATGCCCTTTCTTGGCTTTGGGTCTTTGACCAGATTATTCTATTTGCTCTGAGTGCTACCCTCTTACCCTAGCCCCTCCACTTGGCTAACCCACCTCACTTTATACCAGGTAGACCTGCCCTTACCCTTGTGTTCCCCTTGTGGCAACATTATCACACTTGTAAACTCTGGAAAGAAAAGGACTCTGTCTTATCCAGTTATATGTCCTCTGAACCTGGCACAGCACCCAGCACAGAGTAGGTGTTCAATAAATATACGTTATATGGAATTAAATTGGAAAAAGTGAGAGGGAAAGACAAGATGCATTCTACCCCTCGCCCACATCTTCCACAGGGTATATGCTTTATCGTATCATTTCTTCAGTACCCAGAAGCTCTCCTACCATGTAAAAGGAAGATCAAAGTGCTTAAATAAGTACATTTACAACAGAAAAGTGACTGACTCCAAAATAGACTAGGAGAAAGTCCCACAGTGTACAAAAGCTTTAGCAGTATAAGGATATGAGACAGAAACGGATAAGGAGGGAAACTAAAGGAGGCAGAAAACGGTTTTGAGCAGGAAATACAGTTGTAAGTTCAGAGGCTAATAGTGTGAGAATGGTAAATTTTAGGAGATTTCTGAAAAGTTGCAGCTAAGATGATGGTTATCACATAGAAAGTAAAGTAGCTCCCAAAAGTATGATTAAGCCTGGATGCAATGCCATATTCTGTGGAACTCATCAGAAAAAAAAACCTACAAGTTCAGAACTGGAAAGAGAAAAGTGAAGAGCTCTGAGTTCAAATAAGAAGACATTAGGAAAAAGAAAATCAACTTCTCCAAAAACAAAGTAAGAGGAAACCGTTGTACTGGGCTCTGTAAATACCACCAAAGTACATGAAATTAGGGGCAGAAGAAACTGGTTGAATCCTTGCTCTTCTCTTTTAACATATACCAGTCATGGGGCCTCATCAGGTCACTAACATTCACCGCACCCCTGATTTCCTTGGTGAGAAAATGGGAAGGCAAAGGAACTAACAAGTACTGAACACCTCACTTGCATATACTACTTCATTTCATCCACGTAAGAAGTAGGTTTATGATACCCATATCACAGATGAGAAAACTGAGGCTCAGGGAGGCTGAGAAACTGACTGAAATCCCCATGAGGTTTGCACTCAAGTCCGTTGGTCTCTGAAGTTCACACACAACCCTGGCCAGGGAGGCAATGTGGTGGAGTGTGGAGCACTGGACTCGTAACCATTAATCCTGGCTCTGCCATTTATGACTTTTGTGGTCTTGGCAACTCATTTGACATCTCGGGCACTTGGCGTCCCTCTTGTCTAAAATGGGGCTGCCCTGACCTGGCCTGGCCATCTAGCTATTCCTTACAAGCAGAGGCATAACCAGATTTTAACATCTGAGATCTTGGCATGGGACAGGGTCAGGATTTGCCTATCTTTAAGCCTATATCAAGGTCTGGTTTCTTCAATGATCTTTTCCTCATAGTCTTAACAGGAACCGTGTTGGCACGTTACTTGGAAATGTGTTCAGAAGGTACGACTCTTAGAAAACGTGCTTCCCCGTTCCCTTCCCAGCTAAGCTACTGAGTATGAAGAGGGTATGAGAAGCAAATGTGAGGGGGCTATGCAAGCACCCTACACAAGAAAAACTGAGCCCGCCCATGACTGGTCAGGCATTGCTTCCAGAGACAGTGCTACATAGTCCACGTTGCCCACTGTCCTTAAATGAAAAGGGCTCCCTCAGTTCTCTTTTAGATAAGGTCATCAGGAGCAATCGGTTAGGCTGTTATGAATTTCCCCTGGGTTGAAGGACTCCCACTTTGACAATTCAGGACACCCAGGGTGGGCTTGTGAAGTCAACAGTGTTATCTTCCTAAGGTGAAC
The DNA here is from genome assembly GCF_001890085.2 of Hipposideros armiger. Lineage (NCBI taxonomy): Eukaryota > Metazoa > Chordata > Mammalia > Chiroptera > Hipposideridae > Hipposideros > Hipposideros armiger. The sequence goes on along the minus strand of NW_017731449.1, from coordinate 871,076 downwards.
AAAGCCGTGAGGTTTTGTCCCTGGCATAGCTCTATTGTAAGAACTTATCCTACTAAAGGTCAACACACAGTTACATGCTCCAGGCAAACAGCATGGCTTTGTGAAATTTATAAAGGTCTCTGTGTGTTCTCACTCAGAGCAACCCAACATGATATGACAGTCTCCTGAGAATCCCGTGACACAGAGACGATGCCACCAACGTATGTCATTTCTGACCCAATTAAAAACCAACCTTCATAAACATCGGCGAAAATCTGCTTACAGCTTAGAGGACATTAGCAGTCTTTCAATCTAATGAGCCTTGGTTCTTTCATTTTCTCTAACATGCCATGGCCTATGATTTGAGCTGTCAGAATCAGAGCCTATCAATACCATTCCTTTTCCATAATGCATTTAATCGCCCTTTCATAAATCAGTATCCTGGTTTAAGTGGGAATAAACTAGCATTGACTTTGTTTTTACTCTGTATATTAAATAAATTAGTGCATTTAATCTTGCTTAAGCCTTATAATCCCCAGAGAGGTAGTTACAATAATCCTTACTTTACAGGGAAAAAACTGAGGTGAAGAGAGGTTAAGGAAATCTTGGAATTAGGATCCGAACCTGTTCTAACTGACTCAATAACTCCTGCTATTTTCACTCTAACATACACATTCTTTGAAAGTAAACATGTTTTAATCTAAACAAGAAAGAATCAATTGTTGAGCTGCAAATAGGAGCTACCAAGTGCCCCTGTCACTCTGGATGAGATTAAACACCTAGAATAAAGATGGAAGCATTGATCCTTTCAGCATATGGGATACAAAAAAAAAAAATGTGCCTGGCACCAGGCCCTGTATAGTCTGCAAAAGCAGAGGGCCCCTGATAAACCTCAATATAAAGAAACAAAACTATCTTGTGAGAAAATAACTCTAAATTAATATACAAAGGCTCAGTATGGAGATAGACAAAGTAGATCAAAGACACAGAATAGTTTCCAGTCTAATACACTCTATGATGACATCATGGACAGTATTAATGTATCTAAAGAAATGATATGTCAATCAGAAAGGAAGTTGGTCAGCAACAGAAGATAGAGAGGGCAAAGGAAGAGTCAGCAAAGCAGGCTTTAATGGCTTTAATGGGCTTCCTCTCTCCACTAAGTCTTGACCAGCAGACTTAGTATTCGAGTGCTATTGACAAGGTGTTGAAAGAGTGGACAGCAGCAACAAGCTATCTCAACTGAGGAAAATCGCTCAAAATGACCTGACCGCCTTGTTTTCTGATTCCAAGTTCACCAAGTAACTTTTGGAGTATAATTTAGTTTCTCTACAGAAAGAAAAAGTGCAAATCATGCTAACATGAGAGCTCAGGTTTATCTGAGATTTAGTTCTTATTGTACTTGAGTAAACTGACATTGTGGTTTTATACATCAGTCTCTTGGAGCTTAATGTGGGTCCATGCCAGGCAGGTGGAGCCATTCTTGTGCTGGCCAAGAGTGCTGATTAGAATCAGGGTTCTGACTACAAGGTTGCTGGCTGGGCCAAAGACATGACAAAGTCATTATGACAAGGCATATTGTAGACAAGACATCCCGCATCCCCCTGTTGGCCTTTCCTACTTGATGCCTCAATATTTCTGTGTGTAATTTCCAGTCAAACTGCAAGTCTCTCTGTACAATCACAGCAGCGTCCTAGAGAAGGGACTAACCTCAATGTGGTATCATGGAAAATTTATGAGAGTCACTATTAAGTGATTTTAATTCAATTTATAACAGCTTTGCCACTAATAAAATTGCTTGACATAAAAAAAGTCAAAACCTCCTCAAGTCTGAAAACCCATATCTGTAAAGTGAAAAACATAATGTCACCAAAAAAAACCCCTTCAAGTTTTGCTCATTTTCAAGGAAGCTGTCACATAAAAACGTATGAAGCATAGACAATTGAAATTCTTTTTTCTCCAAGGCAAACCCACAAAACTGTATCTCAGGACTGTAGGATGCCAGTCTGGTGTTTGCCATCTGCCAGCTAAGTGACCTTGGGCAAGCTGAGAAACTTCTGGGGTATCTGTTACTTTGCCTGTAAAGGAAAATTTTATCAGCTTATGTAGAGGCCCTCCCAACTCTGAGGTTTATACTCGAAAGCAACCCAGATTTCATTGTCCAGAATGGAGTGTTCTCTTCTAATGCTTGAATTTCTGCAATAGCTTTCTCTCTGCCTTGCCTGAATTCTGTAAAGTTCTCTTCAAACCATCCCCTATGTGGTTCTCAAAGCAACCAGAACGAAACTTAAATCTGACATGTTACACACTTGCTAAGAAGCCTTCCATTGAAGGACCCCTCCACTGCTTTCAGAATAAAGATGAACCTTTTCTACTTGGCATACAACGTTCTTCACAATCTGGCTCTTGACTTCTTTCTCTCCTTTATCTCCTGTCGCTCCATAAACATACTTCATGCTTTATTCTTACTAACCTATATTCAGCTAAGGATGGTTCTCAGATATCTGGTGTTGATGCCTTAAAATGTGATAAGAATATGCCTTTGAGTTGACTGTGAAATAGCTAGTTAGAAATGTCAGGTAAGCAGATATCTGTGTCTGAGGCTCATGGGAAATTCTGGCTGTGTGGATAAAATTTGAAGTCAGCCAGATAGACAAAAGTTGGTCCCACACAAGTGGAGGATATCGCCTAGGGAGACATGTGGATAGCAAAGAGTAATAGACTGACTATGGAATGCTGATCAAACAAACACCAGCATTAAGAACTTTACACTGTTTTGCCCAGCTCCTGAAAAATTCTCCAATTTGAAGACCAGACAGGGCAGAAAAGCTGTGGGATGATCATCATCCCCCATGTCAGTGGCAAATTCTGTGGACAACAGATAACCTATTTTCAGAAAAAGAAACTGACATTTTAAGAGGCTATAATCATGTGAAAAGTGCTAGGCTGGTAAATAAGGAAGCTGATATTTATACCCAAACCTTTTTTACCTTGAAGCCCATGATCTTAAAATGATACTCTCCTGCATAAGTCTGATGACATAAGATTTCTCCTCCTCTCTCAGGCAATAATGGAGGCAATAAACTAAATAAAGCTCAATTTAAATAAAGAAGTGATTATGACTGATAATAAAAGGGCTATTAGACTTTAATTAATAAATTGGTTAATAGTGGTTTCTTAAGTTTATTTAACTAAGCTGTTTATTTTCAAGAAGTAGAAAATTAAGAAGTTATAGCTAAAGGAAGAACATTCTTATCCTAGGTCTACATGCAAGCAGTTTTGATGATAAATTATTATAAAGCTTAAAATTTAATTTGCCTATAAACTTTCATTGCCCATAAAATGAAATAAAAATAGTATTACATAGTGAAAGACAGGACTTCATTATAAAGTCATAATTCCACTTTTGATGGACATTAGAAATTTGTGAGCCAGCTGCCAGACGTGCCCTGGTCAGGTTTCCTCTTTCTCCAGACAGCAAACCTGGTCAAATTTGTAATAGTCACTCTATATCACACACTACATACCTTTCACTAATGGAAGCACCCTTTAAATTTAATGTTGCTTAACTAATGTTTAAGCAAAACAAGCTATTTATACAATGTGCATGCAGCAGGTGATATGGCTTATTCCATTTCTTATGTACAGTCATTCCCTTCTTTAACTCTGAAATAGTTTTTAATTGAATTTCCTCATTATTATTATTTAGTGCCCAATGCAAGCTCTTGGGGCCCAAGAGTGAAAATGCCCAAAGCTAATGTGCAACAATTCACGGGACCGTGGTGTGACTGCCTTCTGACTGTGTTCAAGCCAAGTCCTGCAGAAAGCTCGTGGGCATGAGATGGATGTCCACTGACATGCGTGTGTGTTTTTTCCCACGGCTTCTTGGTCTGTCCAGAAATGTTTTTCCAGACACCCTTGCATCGTTCTACATGAAGTCTTAGAAGTAATCAATTGCCAGATGCCACCAGTTCCTGGGGGAAGCCCGCTAAAAAAGATAATTCTCATAAACATGAGGGAACAATTAGCCCCTCTGACAACCTGATTTTTTGAAATGAGGCTGCACCACATCTAGGGGCCAACCTGTGTTTCTGCAGACGTCAAGGTAAGGGTTCCCAGGTACTTATATCCTTCCCTAGCAGAGCTGGTCAGCTTTTCACCCTCTGCTTCACTGGCTTCCAAACTAAATCAAATGTTGATGCCTTTCCACTGAGCTGAAGGGTTCACCCCTTCTTTGCTTCCAGCATATCTTCCCACTTACACTGTCAGGGTAGAGAGGGATAGAGAGAAAGAGGTGAGAGGAATTCTGATTTGGAACTCTTCAGCATGGATGGAAAGTGAGGATTTCTGGATTTCCTGAGGAGAAAACATTGCACTCTCTTCCTCCTGCCATGAACCCCATCACAGTCACGGCCAATTTGTAAGGACAGCCTCTGTCCTCACAATGCCTCTCCTCACAGCGCCCCAGGCTGAAACTTGCCAATCAGCCAGAGTGGGGACCTAACAGGAAACACCTTTGCCACTTCAGGCGTAACTTCTCAGTTCCCACTGGGTCCTCATATGCAAAATAAGGACAACACAGCCCACTCTATATATTCTTTTAAATATATAGACTGGTTCAAGCTATAAAATTAAAATTTAAAGCAAACCAAAAGAAAAAAACGCTGTAACAGGAAAACTATAAATTAAATGGCAATGTATAGTCTTTAGGGAGGAAATGATCACAGATAATTAGAGCATAAAAGCTTATGAGATTGAGGTGTATGCTTGACTCTAGGTCTCCTGGAAGGTGGGTTATTTTTTGGTCCTTGTCATTCATGAAGAGAACACTGGGTGCTAATAGAAATTTCTCACCAGGTCTTCATGTGGGGGACACAGAGAAGTGGAGGGCAGTAGTACAGGATCAATGACTAGTACAGTAAAACCTTGGATAGTGAGTGACTTGGTTTGTGAGTATTCCACAAGACGAGCAAACGTTTCTATAATATATTTTAACGTGGTAAATGAGCGATGTCTTGCAATACAAGTAGTTTGTTTCTGGAACGAATTATGCTCTCAAACCAAGGTATTACTGTATATATATAACTCCCTTGCAGATTAAAGAGCTCTACCGTATGTTAAGCACACCTGAAACTAATAAATAAATAAATAAATAAATAAATTCTTTTTAAAAAAGTGACGACGATTCCCTTGGTGATGAACTTGAGTATCTTTTACAAGAATTTTACTACTAGTTGACAGAAAATGGAAAGTGAGTGGGTTGAAGCGTACTGAAGTGGGAAAAAGAAAAAAAGATCAGGAAACAAATGCTGTATCACTACCTGTTAGGAGAAAAAAAAAAAAAAAACTGCCCGGGTTCTGTAAGCCCGAGGCATACAGTGATGTGCAATCAGGCAAACGGAGTCCGTTTAACCAGTGAGCGAGCGATGGCCCAGTCAAACACAGCAACAAAACCACATAGCTTCTTTTGGAAAAGCAAGCCGGGACAACCTTCCTAAATTAGAATTCTAATCTAGAGACTAGGTCAGGGCCCTGGGAATTGACAAGTGCAAACGGGATGTCAGAATCTGCTCCTGGGCTTCTTCTGAACATCAAAAATATTTGCATAAACAGACACCCCACATCTATTCCCAAATTAGGAAACTCCAGGGCACCAAAGCTAGGCAAAAGGGGGGCCTCAAAGAACAAGGGGTCACACAACGTCCACTACTTACCCACCAGCGACTGCTTCCCTTCTTCCTTGACAACAGAACTCTGGTGTGTGACGGTCGGGGTGGGGAGCCCCTGTTCTCAGGGAAGGTAGGCCCCAGCCTCACCTCCAGAAGATGAAGCAGATGGGTTCAAGCCAGCCACAGTACCTGCATCCCCTACTCCAATGATCGGTCTGAGGCTGAGCAGGTAGGCTTATAAGATATAACAAATTTTGCTGTGGAGTGCTATTAAAGCCTCATTTATATAAATTATTTGTCTTTCCTTCTTCCTACAGCCTGGAATGAGGGTGTGATGCCTGGATGTGCAGGAGGCATATCATAAACATGAGGCAACAAGTCTGAGGACGGAAGTCAACATGTATTCCCTAATGGCATCATTGTACTGGGTAGCAGCCACGGACTGCCTAGCTCATAATTTCTCTAAATGTAAAAGAAAAAAAAAATCCCTATTTGTCTAAGTTACTATTCTTGGGGTTTTCTACCACTTTTATCTGGAAGCACTCCTAACTGACACAGGAGGAAAGCAGACACAGAAAAGGTCACAGCAGAAGAAAAAGGATGAACAAGAGCAAAGCTTATTGTGTTCACCCAGACCTGCATGAAAGAGGCGAGGGTTTGTGAGGGAGAACCTCTGACTGAGAATGGGATCTGGGGAGGAGGGTGGAGGCTCGGTGTTCGCAGGAGGGATCTGGGAGAAGGACAGAGAAAGAAGAACAAACACACCCTGGTGCTACCACCACTGCACTTCTTTTCATTCTAATCTGTATTCACAGCCAACAGGGCTTTCACTTTATGGCGCCAATGTTCTCGCTTCTTCTGTGGGCCCATTAGCCCAGTGAGTGCTGCACAGTCTACGCCGATTCCACCCGGCACTTTGCTTTATTCACAGCTCCTTCCTCCGTCTGCCTTCTCATTATTCTCCTGATATGATGCCTGCTTCCTTCTGGCTCTGGTTTAAAAGCCCACCCAGAGTTAAAATGAAAGATAAAATCATAAAATAGATAAAACAGAAGACAAAGAAGGAGAAACCCATAAGGGAGGAGGAAGAACGAGGCAAGGAGTATTTCTTTTGGCCGGTGTCTTTCCAGCCTCCCTTCTCCATGCTTAGGGCTTTTCCCTAAAATAGCCCAAGGTGACAAATAGACTAGAAGAAGGTGTCATGTCTGATCACCTTCTTAGTGGGTGCTCCTGGTCCCTCTGAAGTGATGGGCAGCAACACCCAGGTGGAAGCCAAGGAGAGATACCACTTCCCAAAGGGTGGGGTCTGAGAGGTAAACAGAAGGAAAAGAAGTGAAACTTTTACATCAGCTGACATCCCCCGCCTAGGCTGGGAGGGCGGGAACAACACTGAGGTTCATTCCTCCAAGAGGTGAGAGCTGACATCTTTGGGGACACATTTGGGTTGACCAGATGCTCCGTCTTTTCCTCTAGAGACTGCAAGCTCTACCAGGGGAAGAAACAGCCGCCTTAGCCCCCGCTTTATCCCCTGTGCTTAGTACAACGTATGGCACACAGGTGATGTTCCCTAACTGGTGAATGAGTAAGGCACGACCGTTTGGGGAGTTGGAAAGGGCTCCACATGCGCTAGCTATTGTAGTTGTTGGGGTGTGATATGGTTGCACTTGCTCTTACTGATGTAATTGTTGGTGGTGACAGACAGAGAAAAAAAACATTTCCTCCTGAAACCCCAAACCTTAAAACTTGAGAAGTCCATTAGTTTCCTCAAGCCCACACTGAGGCATGGTATTCCTTGGTGCAATTAGCTTCCCTTGTAAGGGATGTGACCTCCCAGCCATCAATGACACACACACCAGAGTGATCCTCAGAGACTGAGAGAGTTCCGTGCTATGTACAGGGTGCTGCTCCACTCAAGGCACTGCCACAAATGGACCCACCCTCCCCTTTCCCGGCAGGCTGCCTGCCAGCCCCTAAGCAGCCTCTAATGACTTAACTGCTTGATAATGCACCCCCTCCTCAGGGGACACATGCTGGCTCTTGAATGGAAAGAGTTTCGGCGATTAAACCCACAGCTGTCGTTTACAGCTAGGACTGGATTTCTGAAATTAATTTGAAAATGCTCCCATCCCTATGCCCTTTTTCTCCTGCTTCTTTCTTTCCCTCCCTCACCTGTGGGTGAGGGTGGGGTGGGTAGGAGGGGTGTTGGGAGCAAAATTCTCAGGGGTACAGCTGTAGCTCCATGCCTCAAGGGACTACCTACAGTTTGAATGAAGGCACTCACCATCTGCAAAGTGCACAGGCTGGGGTAGCCCTAATGGAAACCTCAAGATAGGCTGAGCAGAGCTTTCTGGGCTCACCACGGGGTGCAGGCTAAGGTGCCATAGTGCCAATTCTATCATGATTTCCCATAGTGCACTTGGGAACTGTGCTGGACCCCTGGGTACCAATGGGACAACTCCGCTTCCAGATCCCAAACCACTCCAGCAATCCACATGGCCCCAGCCCAGTAATTAATAAATGGGTCACTTCCTATTTGTGTTTATGTGCCTTCATCCATTGTGGAACAAACTGAGGACTGAGTAGGTAGAAGGCAGGTAGACAAGTGGATAAAAGAAACATTCATCTTCACATCCCCAGTGACTAACGTAGTCAATATCACAGACGCTAATGCATTAGGGGATGAAGGGAAGGAAGGCAGGGCCAAGGAAGAAGGAAATCTACCAACTACTACATTTTACCAAAAAGCAAATTGGCTTCACTGTACCTATAGTCTCAACAGGCACACACACCAGCCTCCCACTACCCCACACAAGCAGCACTCTGGCACTTCCGCACCCCTTTCTCTGTTTTAATTTTCTCCAAAGCACTTATCCTACAAGCCATTATATATATATATATATATATATATATATATATATATATATATATATATATATAGTGATCAAACAATATGGTGAATGTTTAAATTTAAAAAATGTATTAAAGTAAAAGACACACTGCCATTAATCCCCCTCAAAATACTGCCCCTCACTTCAAACACACTTATCCTATCATTCTTGCCACTGTCTGAAGCAGTTCTTGAAGTCCTCTTTCATGAGTTGAGTGTCTTTGGTTGTGCTGTCGTGGCTGCCTTAATGTCTAGAATTAATTAAAAATGTTTACCTTTCATGGTCATTTCGACTTTGGAGAAGAGCCAGAAGTCACATGGTGCCAGATCCGGTGAATAAGGTGGATGAGGACACACCCTAATGTTTTTATTTCACAGAAATTGCAGTACCAGATGCGATGTATGACACAAAGTGTTGTAATGGTGGAGGATGATTTAAGGTACACTTTAAAACACACCTTCTCTCAACCGTAGCTCACACCTGACTGACTGCACCAAACAAGCTGAAACTTGTCACGCACTGATACTGAGGTTCCACATGCTGCTTCCCGTATTGAAGATCCCCGCCTTTCTGTTGGATGGCGCTCATTAGCAGCAGTCATCATATTTTGTGATCACAAGGGAAAGGCTCCGTGTCACACATGACTTCTGGTATGGTAATTTCTGTCAAATAAAAGCATTATGTTGTGTCTTCATCCACCTTACTCATTGGATCTGGCTACCGTGCAACTTCTGGCTCTAACCCAAAGTCATAATGACCTTGACAGGTAAACGTTTTGAATTGATTCAGGACATCAAGGCAGCCATAACAGTGCAACTAAAGGCACTCATAAAAGAGGACTTCCAGAACTGCTTCAGAAAGTGGCAAGAACGACGGGATAAGTGTGTTCAAAGTGAGGTGGGGTGTTTTGAGAGGGATTAATGTCAATGTATCTTTTTTTTTTTCAAAGATTTTTATTGGGGAATTGGGGGATGGGAACAGTGCTGGGGAATCGGGGAAGGGAAACAGACAAGTTGCTGTCATTTTGTTCTTTAGTCTAGTTGTGGAGGACGTTGCTTCACTGGCCCAAGTTGGCACCATCATTGCGCTCTTCCCGGGCGAGGCAGATCAGTCGCCGGCTTCTGGACGGCTGCTCACGCTGGCTGCTGGCTACACACGGTAGCCCATGGCAACCCACTGCAGCAGGGGCTGCAGCCTACGCGGTTGCCGGAGACTCACAGGCAGCCCAGCTCCAGGTTGAGCTGTTGTTCAGCACCTTAGCTGTAGAGGGCATTGTCACTGGCCCTCATATGTGGAATCCGAACTGGGGCCCTCTGGTGTCCCAAGCCAGCTCTTAACCAACTGAGCCACTCGGCCGGCCCCGACAATGTATCTTACTGTAATAATTTTTTTTATTTAAACATCCACTGTATTGTTTGATCACACCTCATGTATATGTGTGTGTGTGTGTGTGTGTGTGTGTGTTTTTAAAAATGTATTCTGCTTATTTTCTATTTCTCCCCACTAGATTGAACACTCCATGGGAACAAAAACTTTGTCAATTTTTTTCTCTGTGCCACTGGAAGAACAGAAGAATTCTCCAAGAAACCCAGAAGACTGCCTAGAACATAGTAGGTGCCTAATAATAATAAGTAATTTCAAAAATGTGTAAATGAATGAATAAGTGAATATATGAATGGTGGTCATTATTATTATTATTACTATTAGATTGGGAACTCTTAAGCTTTTAAAAGTGGGGTTAATATTGCTATCCACCTCAGTGGGTTGTTACACAAGGATTCAATGAGATAATGTCAATAAAGCACTTTGCACAATGCCTGGCACATAGTACATGCCCAATAAAATGGTGGCTAATATTACTATACTCTTATATAATACTTGCCACAATCAAATAAGGCAATAATCACTTGACTACAAATGAGAAAAATTAGGCTCAGCGAACACAATTAATTTGACCTGGGTGACATAGCTACTGAATGGCAGATGTAGCTCTCCAGTCAAGTTCTGCCTGCCCCCAAAGCCTATAGTCTATCCACCACACCATGTTGTCTTTCAACTACATCCTGAGCCTCAGAGGGCCAAGCTCAGCACAAGATGGAGGAGGATGATGGGAACTGAAAACTCAAGACAGTGATTAAACTTCAAATTGATGCCTGGCAGCCTTCAGAATAAGCTACATGTTGTATGTGTGCACAGTGAACATCTGCACATGTAGCTGAATAGGAGATGGGGGTGGGGTAGAAAGCACTTCAATTTGCTCCCCGGGAGGAATCTGCAGTGCTGCATTGAGGTGTCATGAGGATTGCCACATGGGATGCAGCCATGTAAAGAGGATGTTGGAAGTCCTGGGCTCAGGCCATAGTTTCCTGACATCTAGCTATGAAGTCTTGGAGGAGTCAATTTTCTCCCCTAGACTATGACTTCCTCTTCTGTAAAAGAAAAGGACAGGAAATCTGACTGCTAATCCAACTGTAACAGACCTCTCCAGGTGTTGTGGAGATAAATGAACACAAGGATGTGGGAAGACTTTGCCAGGCCCTCATATAAATCCCTAATGTAAAATGAAGATATTGACTATCCCCTAGAGAGGAGAGCAAGGATTCGCTGATCCCCTGAGGTGCTGCTGCCTCTCCTGTTTGCCCCTAGAAAGGCATCTCTTACATTATGGTGGACTGCACTCTTTAACTAAGGGGTCACGCTGCCATTTCTTATTCTCTGCTTTGTCTTGACCAAACTTGAGTTACTCCTACAGGCCCCTGAACCTGAATTCTGCTTGCCCCAAGCCTGAGCATACATACACAAAAAAGTCGAATGTGACCCCTTTATCAGTTCCTCCTAAGACTCAGGGCACCACAGTGAGACCGTTCTCCTATCTGACCCCAATGGTTATTTCCCAACGCTTGTCTAGCACCTTCTCCAAAGATTCTGTTTGCCTCTTCCTTTACCCTAGAAAAGAAAAACCTTTTTGTCTGTTTTGTTTGATTTTGCAATGCTTTCAGCTCTTATTATCATAGCACTCTCCCTATTGCAGCAATCCCTTTCCCTCCCTTGCAATCATTTTTTTGAATAAAAGTCTCTCCTTAATAAGCCCTGGTTTGTTTTCTTTGACATTTCAATTGCTATGCATATAGGGCCTTCTAAATATATCTCAAATTCACCTACTTTGCCTCACATTCGTAGTCACTGTCCTAGCCCAAATTTAGTCCACCACCAACTCTTTCCGGGGGAGCTAGTATTTTAGCATCAATTCTTTTCCCTCTCCAATCCACTTTCCATCCCAGAGCCAAAATGAGCTTTAAAAAATAAATGACAGCCAAGTAACTTCTCTGCATATAGCTATTCAACAATCTGTTGTTGCCTTTAGGATAAATTCTACATCATACCACACTCCACAAGCAGAGGACTGTATGACCAGGCCCCTGCGACCCCTCCGCCCTCTGTCTCTGTGCTCCAATCTCAACGACACGTGTTCTGTTCCTTAGACTTGGGCTCTAACTTGCCAAACTCTTTTCCTTCCCTTGGGCTTTACAACAATCTCCTGCCTGGAAGGCTACATCCATTCTTGCCTGGTTACCCCTAACTTATTCTTCAAATATCAGCTCAATCATCATTGCCCCGGGAAAATTGTCTGTGATCCCCCCAACTAGACCTGGCTTTCCATACATCTCAAGTTTAGTGCAGTTTGAAATGCATGTTTAGTTGGTGATTGTTTGAAGCTTTTCTATCATTAGATTGTAAGCTCTATGATGCCAAGGGTCAATTTTTGCCCACTATTGTATCCCTCAAGGGTTAACATAATGTCTGGCATAGTATGGGCACTAATATTTGAATGAATATCATTTTAAATGAGAGTGTGAAGAATATTATAATATGCAAGAGCTTTCTTCCATATAACACTACATATCTTTGAAATGTTGAGTCTTTGGATAAAATGTCTCCCCCAGTTTTATTGAGATATAATCGGTATACAGCATTGTATAAATTTAAGGTGTATGGAATAATGACTTGACTTTCCTGTATTGTGAAATGATTGTCCCAAGAAGTTTAGTTATTTTACTATCAACCAGCTCATATAGATACAAAAAAATGTTTTTTTCCTTATGATAAGAACTCTGAGGATCTACTTTCTTAACTTTCAAATAAACCATACAGCAGTATTGACTACAGTCATCAAGCTAAAATCACTTTATTGTAATCTTGCATCTGAAACAGATTATTTTATCGGTCAAGGAATTGGCAGATTAATGGACCAGTAAGCTGGAAAGGGTGTGTGTGTGTGTGTGTGTGTGTGTGTGTGTGTGTGTGTGTGTTCATTGACCTTCGCAGATGCAGATGTGTGTGCTTTGGCTCTCTTTTAAACCTGGATTTTTATACTAGTACGCATATCCAATTCTACAGTTTCCCCTACCTCCTTAGAGAAAAGTCTTATGCTCTGTTTCTGGGAGTAGAGAAATTGGAGTTCTATTCTAACTGAGACCTACGCCCATTCTCCTCCCCGTTCCTCTTCCACCTCCAATCAATCTTGCATGTTAAACAAGGTCATTTGTGCAGCAGTAAGAACAGGATCTTGGTTGAATGGGTTTCATGTCCAATCCGTCTTCCTGGAGGCAGTCTCCTGCTATCCGTAGGATGACCTTGAGCTCCCCGAACACTGGAGACAGCTTTAATCCTTTGTTGCTTTAGTTCTTATCATAATGGCTACCACATGATAGGGTCTCAATCAATATTTGTTGAATGGTAGTAAACCATAGTGGTAACAGATGGTTTTGTGCTAACATTCTATAACATTAGCCTTATTCTCATACAATATCCTTTCCACCATCCCCTGAATCAATTCCTACTTTCCTTCACATTCACAGTGTCCTAATGTGATATAGTTGCCCCCTAATAAAATTCTGGCCAAGAAAAGTTTCTCTGTGGAGCGAAAACAAGTTATTAAACCTCATGAATTTAATTATTAGTCTCTGTTACTTCTGACTACCCTAAATTGGTTCTTCTAGCACTTACTGATGCCTTGACATTGGCAAATTCTGCTTGGATAATCATTTTCCTTTCTTAGAAAATTATATTTGAAATAAATACATAAAACTAGGTTTCTTGCAGAAAATTCTCGGCTGTAAGTTTAAGCGTGAAATATAAGTATAGAGCAAGACAATGTGTATGGGAGGGAGAATATATAGGTGAAAAAAATATCTGTCAAGTCTAGATGAAAAGATGTACATGTGCCTGTGCCCTGAGCATATCACCATCAACAAATATGTGTTGAGCACATTCTATATGCCAGGCATTGGGCAGTGGAAAAGGCAGGGCCCTGATCTTCCTACAGCATGCTATCTAATGTGTGAAATGAAGTGTGTATTTCAAAAAATAAATACTGACTAAAAAGCAGAGGAACATTCACAAAGGAAACAAACTTAAAAGGCTCATCAGTAGAGAATCAGGACCTCAAGTGTTAAGAACAGGGAACTACACAACCTAATAGCCTAAATACCAAAACCCTAAGCAATGCACATTCCTCATAGCCCTGATAAAACCTCAAGCAGGGAAAGAATTCCAGACTTTCAGTACAAATTACAAGAGGGAAGTTCAATGATGCTGAATTAAAATAAACAAAAAAGAACTCAATCAGTCCTTACTACTCCTAGGAAGCCCAAGTGTCTGAGCACTTTATTCCACTGGTCTTTTCTGGCCTCCTTCCATTATGTTTTGTAAAACAAACCTCAAAACAGGTATCAAATCTGTCTGCCTCGCCTCTAGGTTCTGAAGCTGATGACCTGGAATTGACCCTGCTAGGTCTTAGGGTTCATCTCTTTAAGTCCTTCTGCAATAATGGTTATAAGTATCCTCTGTGTTCAAATGAGAGATCATTTCTTATCTGTTCTAGGAGACAATCTTTGAAGCAAGATATCAAATTCTTAGAAATGTGATGTGTTGAAGTACCAGTAGAAAGATATGTTAGAACCACAAAGCAGAGACAGGTAGGAGAGAAACTTGGGCTAGTGAATAAGGCTTCAATGCCATCTGAAGTCTGCATGGTTAGAAAAGGGTCTTGTAATGTCTATCACACAAGTATGGGAGTAAAATAGAGCCTAACATGAAGGATCAATAATTAGTCTCCTTTGATCAACCTCTGGGTATTACTGATAACAAAAAATCAGATGGTCTACTATGGTAGATTGAACCCTTGTTCACCATTCTTTATTACCTTCCCAGTTTTGAAATCACACACACACACACACCCTTTGCCTGTCACTTGGCAGTACTTCCACTAGAGTAGGTGGAGTACATGAACCCTCCACACAATGGGTTTGGCACCATAACTTGCTTTGACCCAAGGAATGTGGACAGAAGTGACAACATGTCAGATGCAGACTAAGGTCTCAGGAAGCACTAGATGCTTCCAAGTTCCCTCTTGCACTCCTGCCATTGGCCAAGAAAAAGGACATTCCCTGGGTAGCTTCCAGTCCAAGGAGAATATGGAGACCTTGGAACTGGCTCAACCATGGAGCTGGCTGTAACCTAATTTCCAAACCTACCACTATGTCCAGCTATTTCACAGCTAGGAGGGTAGTCAGCCCACCATATCCACAGATCTGTGAGAATAAAATGTGAATGTTACTTGTTGTAAGCCACTTACTTTTGTTAACAGCATTATTGAGGCAATAGCTAGCAAATATAGCTACTGTGAAGTCATTAAAAATCATATTTTTGAAGATTTTATTTATGATTTGAGACAAAGATCATAACATAACATTAAGTTGAAATTATGGTATAATTAAAATTATGGTATAATTGAATTTATGAGATAATTCTAACTGAAAAACTCAGAATAGGAAATTATTTTTAAATGACTTTAAAATATATATTTTATATACAAAGTGCTCAAAGGAATAGAATAAAGTATAACAATATGTTAATAATGACCATTTCTGGTTGGTATAATTATATATGATTTTAGCTTTTTCACTGTTTACAGTAAAATAGGTGTTCACTTAATATTAGCTAAATTAGTAAATTAAAGTTGAATTACTAATTTCCATGTACTTCACATTTTCTACAGTGACCCTATATTGCTTTTGTAATCATAAAAATCCGTGTTTATTTTTAAAAATGGAGATCCATGACCTAGAACATTGGTAATAACCCACTGATGACAATTCTTTATGAGATTTCTTCCCAACAGTGGTAAACACTCCTAACAGAGCTATAATCCAGAGATTGGTTTATTGAGTAGCATTTTATGAAGACAGAATAACAGTCCTACCAAAGTCAAGATTCATCATATCAATTACTCCATCAAAGCCCCCAGGAACACCACTCTGCAGGGAAAAGAAATGGGATGGGTCAAATATGTCCTACACAAAAGAAGGAAATGAAAAATGTTTTGAAGGGATTGAGGGCAAGAAAGGAAGGAAGGTGAACAAAAGGTGAGGAAGACGTGAGAGGATTGAAGGGAGGGAGAGAAAGAAAGGGGAAATGAAAATTTACAAAGAAATAATTCTGTTCAGCTGCATCCGGAGGACATACACTTTCACCCAGCCATCAATCTCCATTTACAGAAAGTTGGGGGCTTTAAGCAGGCGAGCATTGGGGGAAACCCAACATTAGGCAGAGAGGGGCTCTTTTGCAGCAGCTAAGTCAAGTCCTCAAGTAGGAACTGATATCCCAGTGCACTGCTCTACATTCCCCACTTATATTTTAGCCGCCTGGTTTTATAGAGGCAACGTTTCCTCTTCCCAAGACACATTCTCATTTATCATAGTTCAAAAGGAGATGGCAGAGGCCTTGGGGGCCTGTCCTTCCCTTCTACCAGCTGCCCCTAATCTAGATAGTCCTAGGCACCAGCCCATATTTTACAGTAGCCCCAGGCCAATCATTCTGAATAAACTAAGGACAATTTCATCCCCCTGGGAGTGAATTATCCATTAAGACGTAGATATTGTTGTGTCAGGCCTAAAAGACAGATAGAGAAAGGGAGAAAAGACTGTATAGGGTTGCTATGGGAGAAATAATAAAGAAGAGAGGGGATAAATAAGAGGAAAGAGGGGTAAAGGAAGAGGGACAGGAGAGAGGCAAAAGAAAACAGTGGGAGGAGGCAAAGTGTATCTCCCACGGGGAGCTCTTCCCATAATGAAAGGTGGAAGGCCAGCCGCACTGTTTCAAAAGGTGGGAGTGGCTGGCCTGGATATACCTGCCTGCTTCCTTCCATGCTTGCCTGTCTGTTCACCTTTAGCAACATTGAGGCCAGGCCCCTGCCTAAGGGGGCTCCTGGATGACTTACCTCTAGGTCCATCCTAACTCTGCCCCCAGAAAATCCTAACCTCTGCGTGTGTGTCGGGAGGTAGAGAGGAAGAATGTTCAGCAACCAAATTACACCAAATTTGTCAGATAATAAACCAGAATTCTAACTTTAGTAGAGTAACTCTTCGAGTTAGTCCCATCCATTGAGACTTTCATTCAGGCTTCCACTGCTTTCCTCCCCAGACACAGATTGAGCTCCTTTTCTATTCTGGGTACTAGGATGCTTGATCCAGGCTTGATGGCTCATAGTACAGTGCAGGCGGCAGGCAAGAGAAACAAAATTTAAAGAGGTCTAGTTTACCGGCTGAAGAGTATGTGAGTGTGTGTGTGTGTGTGTGTGTGTGTGTGTGTGTGTGTGTGTGTACACATGTTGGCATGGATGTAGGTGGGAGGTAGGGTATGCTGGATAAATTGTGAGAGGACAAAATGGGGCCTGACCTGCACCCATTTCATGCTTTTGTGGACTGGCCCCATGGAGCCTTAGAATTCCTCGCCTGCACTTAGGAGCCAAGGAGGTGGGCAAAAGGAAGTGGAAGATCCTGACTGCTTTCTGGAATCCTGAATTTACTCCAAATGGGCAGCTTCTATGTCGGCTTACTCCTTAGGTCCACACCCTGAACGTCCTGAAGCAGAGAATGAACTGGGTTGGAGGATAAGCAAAAAAGGCCCCTCTCCATTTTCCACAGCTCTTTCCTGCTCCCACAATACCTAATCCCACCTCCAAGACCTTCCCTATTAAGAATGACAAAGTACAGTGGAAAATCTGATAGACCAGGTTTAGTAAAATCTTAACCTCTATGATTTGTGACCATGGCACGTTATGTAATCTGAGCCTTGGTTTCATTATCTTAAAACTATGAATGATACCACACATTTTATGAGCTTATTCTAAAATTTAAATTAGAATAATACTACTTCTCCATGTAGTCAACACTTAAAAGTTACAGATATTGTGCTAGGATTTTTACATAATCCTTTTATGTAAGCCTCACAAAAGGCCCATGGTACAGGTCGGAAGACTGAGGCTCAGAGAGGTTCAAAGCACACTCAAGGTGGCACAATAACGACCGATGGAATCGGGATTCATATCCAGCTCTGTCTGACGTCAGCCTCCTGCAACTTAAGCACCAAATTACACCTGGCACGTAGAAGGTACTCAGTAAATATGAATGCCCTTTTCAGACCCCATTCTGTGTGAGTCTCAGTGGCTTTGATAGTGTTGCTACAACCCTGACCTCCCTTCAGCGTGGCCTTTCAGGGGTTCCCCGCCTCTTGGAGATGATCAGGAATCTGGATGTTCAGGCCACTTCTTTAAGGATCTCTTTTTAAGCAGATGTGTTGACAATGTAAGGTTGGGCTAATGAGACTTTCCAGACCATAAGCTGCTAACTGTAAATTAATTGCCTAGCCTATTTACAATAAATAAAGGGACTATTACATGTGAAAAAAAAAATCACAAAGACCCAGTGGGCACGTGCAGAAAGGTTCTGCGTTGCACTGCACAAACATCCCACTGTCAGCTACGTAGGAAGACCACGCCAAAGGCACAGAAAGCTAGAGCACATCCTGACACTGCTTTAGGGTAGAGCGCTCTGGCCCAGGATTCAACATAGGGATTCGCTAGAGCCTGTGGGAACAGAGAAATGTTCCCATAGAGTCCACACAGTTTAGCAGATATTGGGTTAGACTCAAAACCTCAGAGGTTCTTT
Source organism: Hipposideros armiger (assembly GCF_001890085.2). Taxonomy (NCBI): domain Eukaryota; kingdom Metazoa; phylum Chordata; class Mammalia; order Chiroptera; family Hipposideridae; genus Hipposideros; species Hipposideros armiger. Next base: position 852,530 of record NW_017731449.1, on the reverse strand, counting down.
CCAACTATAAATATGAATCTGTAAGTTCTGATAAAAGAGTCGTCCCCCTCCCAACCCCCAATAGACATTATTTTTTGAAAGATTTGTATTGTGAAATTGGGGGAGGGGAACAGCATTGGGGAATTGGGGAAGAGGAACAGACAAGTTGCTGTCCTTTTGTTCTTCAGTCTAGTTGTGGAGGACGTCACTTCACTGGCCCAAGTTGGTACCATCATTGTGCTCTTCCCGGCTGAGGCAGATCAGTCGCCGGCCACTGGATGGCCGCTCACAGCGGCTTTTGGCAGCTCATGCTGCCTGCCAGCCACTCACACTGGCTGCCGCCTCACACAGTAGCTTATGGCAGCCCACTGCAGCCCCACTGCAGCCTGCACCATCACCAGCAACTCACGGCAGCCCAGCTCCAGGTCGAGCTGTTGGTCACCATCTTAGCTGTAGAGGGCGCAGCGTCACTGGCCCTCATGTGGGATCTGAACCGGGACCCTGCTGCTCAGAGCTGACGTCCCAAGCCAACTCCTAACCAACGCGCCACTCAGCCGGCCCCCAATAAACGTTTTTATCACCTGTACAGCTACCAGGACTTTTACTCTTGAATCTCTTCTCCTTCCACTTCTGCTCTCAACACCCGACTTTGTGGATTTCCACAGAAGGACCCATCTGACAATGGCTGGAGAAGCTGGAATGTTTATGAAAGGAGTTTCATTACAGACTGAGAAATGGGGGAAGAGGAGCAGAAACAGCCAGCTGGAGATAGGGTCCCTGTGAGCAACAGCTTGCCACCACATGTGGTGACATTAAGAGCAAGCCATGGACAGTGTAGATGCCTGATCACTGCAGTGTACATCTGAAGCTGAAGCTGAATAATACTGAATGTCAACTATGATTTTATGTAAATATATATATATATATATATATATATATATATATGTCACAGAATGTAGAGTACAGCATAGGGAATAGAGTCAATGGAATTGTAATAGATATATACGATGATGTCAGGGGGGTAGTAGATTGGGGAAGGATGGTTATCACTTAGTGAGGGGTGTAAATGTCTATTACATTGTTTTGTACACTGGAAGCTAATAAAAAATAAAATAAAATAAAATAAAAAAAGAGCAAGCCACTATCTTCAGACCCAGAAAGGAAGACTTCAGGGGGTGGGGAGAATTCAACTAAGCAAACATCAGAGCTGTTATCTTTCCTTCACAACGTTGCTGATGAAGATAAAGAACATGCTGGCCTTTGCTGGTGTCCATATGTAGCCCTGGGAGACCAAATGAAAACAATATTCAAATAATACCAGTGGGCCACAGCAGGAAACTCCAGACATGGGGCCCACAGTGAAGATTGGAATCTGAAAGGCGCTGGGCTTTCTTTCCTTAGGGACACAAAGCGGGGGAGTGTGCTAATCCCACAGATTTCATAAGGTTTCTGATTTACTGGCCTCTCCCAAGGCTCTGTTGGGGTTTGTCATTTTGATGAGAATGCCTTGCTGTAAAGGTTAAACATGCTAAGAGGCATGAAATGATCTTCTCCAAGAAAGACTGCATCTCCTCACCAGAGAAATAGCTGTCCAATAGCCCACACAAAGGGGCCTTTCAAGAGCCCTTTATACCCAGGGTTTCCAGCCCTACATCCCAGATGCACTCGTCATTCCAAAACCCTCTCTGTTGGGCTGGATTTATATGTTATGTGTGGGGTAAGGTGGGATGGGTGATAAAAAGAGAAGAGAAATCTATACATGTCTTTTCCTTTCATATGTCTGCTCTGTAAATCAATTGACATTTCAAGTAAAATTTACCAACAGAAATACATTCCTGGAGATTGACCAAATGCCTTTGCTACAATGCCACAATTCTACTGCTTAATAGGTGATGGGGACACAAACATGTATCTTCACAAAATATGCACAGATGCTTCTCGTGTATATTTCTTGAAAAATCCAACTATAGGGGAAACAAAATGAGGGACAATGAACATTATATTATATTCTTTGGGCAACTCATTTCCTACGTGGAGGCCTCAGTTTCCTCATCTAAAATTGGGGGTGGAGGGGTTGTGCTAAGTAATATCTGAGCCTTTAGCAAGATCAATGATTCTATGACCCTTTAAACCCTGTCTGGTTTTCTTGGGGTCAATCAGTGTTGGGTTTTGAGTTTGGGCCTTCTGTTCATGACTGTTACATGTCTGCTGTTTCTTTCCAATGGTGATCCCAGATTGGATTACAGGACTCATGATAAAATAGAGAAACATCTCAGAAACTAGAGGAAAACTATATGCATGCACTCTATGTACACACAATTACACAACCTTAATATTGGGCATCACTGCTGTAAAGTCTTCATGAGACCAAAATACAAAGAAGTTAAAATATGACTTTCCTAACTCTAAAAAAAGGAATCTTGTAGCCTAACCTAAAATATGGCCACTTTTAAAGAAACTACATTTTTTCAGTCAAATATATGTAAATCTTGGTTGAGACACTCATAGAAACAATAAAGCGTTTTAACATAATTCTTCAAAATCTGAGCCATGTCTAAACTCCAAATACAAGCCATTTTGAAGCATGGAGAAAAGCATGTTTCGTATGTTCCCTTCCAGAACCTTCCTTCCACTTTTAAGTACTAGCTTATGTCATGCATTTAAAATGCAAAAATCATATCTGGGTCATTTCTACAACACAAGAAAAAAAAACAGAATAGAAACACCAGCCAACCATTTATTTCACCCTTGAATCGCCGAATTCTAGATTCAGAAAGGGGCGTGTTGGCTTATTATCTATGTGAGCACACCATACAATTTGACTCTATAACAGAGGGACCCAACAAGCCAATTAAGCAGCCACGGTTGATATTCTCAGTGGTAAATATTGAAACTGAGGCACCGAGAAAGGCTAAGTCACATATGTTTAGAGTGGGACCAGCCTGTGCAGATGACTCCTAGCTACATCCTCTCGTTACCTCACTCCTCCCCACTCCTCCCAAGAGTCTTCAGCTAACTCAAGATGGCTGAATAGTACAGAGAAGAAATAGTACAGGGCTTCTATGGCCAAACCCCTGTACTAATGCAGTCTTAGCCACTCTTCAGCTGTGTACAATTGGTTAGTAACTCCTATCAACATTGCCCCTTAAATCTATTAGACGTGTGCTCAGAAAGTGACCTCCATTCTCTCTACGTCAGTTATGGCTCTCATTTCTCATTCCTGAAATAATACAAATGCGAACTGAACTAATGCATACTGGTCCGTGGAACTACTTACTGCCTCCTACATCCCATCCGTCCTCTACCAGAGTGATGTGAACCTGCTGCCCCATTGATAAAAAGTCCATGCCTCCTACAAGATAAGGTCTAAACTTGTTGGGAGAGCAAACAAGCTACTTCACTCCTCTAGCCACACCTTCTAAAACATCCCCTCAAATTCCTTTCCCTCACTCCTCAAAGCTTAGAGTCCATCCAGAAAGAAAACTTCCTGTTTACCAAAGTCAGCTTTACATCTCTATTCTTTCTACACAGAACAGTTTTTCCTGCCTGGTCTACCTGGGAGATTCCTGCTACTTCATCAAGCCTCAGCAATAGTGTCACCAACTCTGTGACACTGTACACGATATTTCTCTCTGCGTTTGTGTTCCACCTTCCTCAGCTATTAGAATATATTGACGAGTTTATGAGGAGCATCGCAATCAATGCTTTCAGATCCCCATGGCTCAACACAGCCCCTGGCGCACAGTAGGTGCTTTGGAATGAATGAACTGGGCCCTTAATTTCTTCATCTAGAAAATGAGATTACTAATACTCAGCCTGCAGAGTGGATGTGAGGGTCCATGTCCCAGTGCATATTAAGAAATTAACATAGAGCAGGCACATCATTTCTCTCAATAAATAGTAGATCTTTTTAACTTTCTTTTCCTCTTAATCCAGACTGGAACAAGGAAGAATGGATCTATCTGTGAAAAGACACATGGAGCCAGAGATGCTAAATGAAGGCTATGACAATCCCCTCGTGCTGCATTTTGAAGCATTTGTTTCTCATAATTTAGCAGCATCTCAATTTATTGCATCCATAATGGGCAGCTGTCTGCTGGCAGTTAAGCAGCTTTTAGCAAAGGCAGTAATAAAGGTAGAGAGCAGCAATATAAATGGCCGCCGTGTCCCTGCATTTAACAGCACCACAGCCAAGAGCAGGTGTGATGCAGCTCTAAGCAGCTGTCACGCGCTGCCCCAAGTGCTGACCCTCACTTTCTCAGGCTAGACACAGGCCAAGCTGTAGAGTTTTCAAAGCTCTCAAAAGCCCCCAGCCTGTCCTTCTGAGACTCCTGGAGCTTCAAGACTCCAGAACAACTAGAATCTCCTTCTCTGATTCTCTTTTTTTGGAGTAACAGGAGCAGCTGTGATCAGGAGTAGCTCAGATCCTGACCTGGTGGAATAACACTCAGGGAAAGTTCATGGGCTATGGGACAATTTCCCAGGATTACACAGTACTGGGCCTGTGGAAAGGGAAGCTGGAAAACAGGACATGAACAAGAAGGGGCTGAATCTGAGCACTGCTATGGTCATCACCAGTGATCCATCTGTATGACTCAAGCACCAACTGATTAGAAAAAGTCAGGGCACATGTTGGTTGAAGTTGATGAATTGTGTATTTCTTGGGAAGCCCCTTTCTCTGATACATGTTATTACCCATCAAAAGTGGGTAAACAATGGGCCTAAAAGGAAACAGCCTGTTAATTGTTCTTAAGAAACCCAAGATTGTGTTCATCAATCCATTAATTAAAACGTATGTGTCATGGGCCTGCGTAGTCCCAGTACATCAAGGTATTCATTTTCTTAGATGAATGAATCAGAGGTGACAACTTCATTGCAGTACTGATGAACTAAGCCCAGCCTCCTGACCCAGAGAGTGCTGCAGACTGCAAGGAACAAGGACTTGCATTCCTGTCCTGCCCTTCACTCCCCTTCATCCCTTGTCTCGGGAAAAGGGAAGACATTGCCAAGCCGATGACATTTGAGAATCACAGAGTTTACAACTGGAAGAGCCCTGAGAGCATGAAACCCAATTGCCTCATTTCATTTTTGCGTAACAGAGACACCAGAGGATCCAAGACTCTCAAGATCACCTATCTACATAAAGGGCCTGGATATTCCTGGGAAATGCAGCAGACCTTCAATGGTAATGGAAACACTAACAGCAACCAGTATTATTATATTTGACCTTGGAAGCCAGAGTTTCTTTTGTTCCGACACCACTGAGTCAATCTGAGCAGACCCCAGTGGATCTAGAACCAGTTATAAAGCGATATATCATGTTGGACATATTTTACTTTCTAATTGTTATATTTTTCTTTCCTACAATTATTCCCTGGATTATTGACCTTGGTAAATTGCATTACAATTTGCAGATTACTTCTCTATCCCCTCCACAAGAAAGCGAGCTCATATGAGATCTGAAACCATGTCTTCTACAAAATTGTATCTTCCCATCTTAGCTCACCAACCCTGGTAGATTGAAGAGCTAGATACCCATTTATGGAATTGCTATGTCAACATTGAAGTTAATTCCAAAGAAGCATCAGAGCTTTATTTCCTATAATTTGAGGGGCCAAAAGCCACTGAAACAAATACTTAAGATAGGAATGTGTTGAGTATGCAGACATTTTAATAATCTAACACTCTAAGGAAGGTACAAAATGAACTTGAGCTTTTCATACTCATATGGCATGATATTCCAGTTATCCAAAGAAGAGATCAGGGCCGGCCAAGTGGCTCAGTTGGTTAAGAGCTCGCTCAAGAGTTTGAGCTCTGAGCAACAGCGGTTGAGTCCAGCCCAAGCTGAGCAGCCGCTGAGCTGCCAACAGGTAGCAGGATGGCTCAGCTTAAAAAAAAAAAAAAATTTCTGTTTTTCAATATTGTGATTAAGATACCTATCAGGTATTCAAATGCAGATGTCAAATAGGCAAATAGATATAGGAATCTGGGGTTCCAAAAAGAGTTCCAGGCTGGAGACCCTGACTTCGGAGTCACTGACATGTGGATGACCTTCAACACCATGACAATGGATGAGGGCACCAAGGGGCATGTACAGACCAAGGGGAGCCCCAGTACAGAGGATAGGGCCTCTCAGCATTTAGTAACCACATGGTATGTGTATAGCACAGTGCTAGGGACCATGGGGAAACAAATATACTTAATATACTGTTTTTCCCTCGATGACTTTACAATATAACCTCTTTCACATACACAAGATGGAAAGTCTCTTCAATGTAATGAAACATGCAGTGTATTTGGCATCAAGAACATGAATTTTAACCTTTCAACAGCTATTCTAAGTTAAAGTCATGTTCGCTTCTTAGGGCTTCCAATTCCTCACCTACTGAAACAGGATTAGATATAGATAACATCAATGCTATCTGCCAGCTCTCCTATTTTCCGATGACATGATTTCCATGTGGCATCAGAAGGACACATTCAGCCTCATCTAAAGGCAGTGTCCCACCCTTCTCAGGCAGGACGTGCTACCACTGCTCCAGGAGCACACAGCAGCAATCAGAGGGGTTGGCTGAAAGGGAAACCCCTGCGCTGGAAGGGGGAGCAGCTGGGGCCTGCACTCATTTCCTGTGGGAACAAGAGTCATTTGAGAGAACTCAAAATATCTTTCACCCTTGATTTTCAGCTGGTGTGTATGTCAGATGAATGGAATCCCGGGGACCAGTGACAAAAGCAGATTTAGTCTCTCCATCACATTTTCTTAGTTCTAAAAATCAATATTCTCAAAAGTGTCCAATTTCTACGATTCTATGATTCCAGGAAATGTTTTCTTTTATCAGACTGTAGTTGCACCTGGCTGGACATCTATAATGGGACATGGCCTTCTGGGTCAGGGTACCCCGAGCTTTCCCATGGAAGAGCACTAAGGAAATGGTTTAGTAAGAGTCGTATCTATTCTAAGTGACTGCCCACCTGAACAGAGCTCACTGGTGGAGGGACAGACAAAAGAACCAAATGACAATCAGATTTCCTTTTTGGAAGATGTAAACTCTGATTGGAAAACTGCAGACCCTGGAGGTCAGGAGAGATGAATCACTTCGACCGCAGTGCTTTGGGGTCCCCAGAGCTGCCCTGCCTCCCTTTGTAAGGTGCAGTTAGTGAGATCTCCATCTGATCGATGCTTCTCTAGGTAATCATGCAACAAATCCTTTCTTGACTCTGTTAGCCAAAGTCGATTCTGTAGCTTACAGCCAAGAAAAGCTCAGTTAGTCATTACTAGCATCCCCGTTTTACAGATAAGGATCCCAAGACTTAGAAGAATTAAGAGAGACGTTTGTAGCAAATCACCTACCTGTTAAGCGACAGAACCAATACAGGCGTCAAGTTCCATCTGACTCTAAAATTCATGCCATTAACCACTAGGCAATCCTGACTCTAAGTGCTACCTGTACATTATTTTTCTTGTCATAGGGATGGACTTGCGCTGAGTCCTGTTTTTTTTTTCTTGCTAAATACATTCAGAAAAAAGTATCCAAAGAAGAGGGTAGGATCTGTAGTGGCCTCAAATTAAAGCTTGATGGTCCACAAATCAAACCCAGAGCTTTCCCTACTGATACTTGGCTCCCACTAACTAAATGGTTTAGCTACACTGGCAAGAAGAAGATGCCTGTGTTGTCCCAGGTCAACTGATCATGTCTTCTTAAGATAGACAAGCTAGGCTGCTTCCTCTGTACAATAGGACTTCACAGGATGACAAGTGGTCCTCCAGCAGATTAAAGCATTTCAATCAAACTGATTGGTATTAAGTAGTTAAAATAGGCCTTTGCTTTTTAGGTCATAGAGACAACTCCCACGTCGCTGTGGATAAGAAACCAAAATAGCTACAGCTGAACAACTGGGACGAATAGAACATTCTTCTTAGAATAGTATCAGATTGCAACCAAGAAAACCTTACTTAGCTTTTTTCTGAAACTTTAGATGCTGAAAAATCTAAATATGACATCAAGCCAATTGTCACATGTCAAGATTTAGAGTTGCTCATCTTCACAGGCACCAGAAAGCACTCTTGTGAGGGTACAAGCAAGAGACATCCATTTTTACTCCAAAAGAAGGATGCTCATGCAAATTAATCTTAGTCTCATATAGTCATGGATTTCCTAGTTCTCTTGCTTTATTCCCTCATCTTGGGCTGACAGGTTTAATCTGGGAGTTGTCTCTTCGATTGATCTGCTTGCTTACTTTGCTTGAGTTCTTGAGCTATTTTGATCTATGTTCTCACCTGGGCCATCCCCAACTCTGCTTTTTCTCTGTATACCAGTTTTCAGCATCCCACCAATGTTTTCTCCATGGTGTATAAACAAGTGCCTCTTTCTAACACTACTGTTCCTGGTGTAGGGCCAACAATATCAAGGAATTGACCCCACTATGAAGTCCAAGTACAGGACAGAGTTTGGGCTAGATGGGATACCTGCCTTAGGAACTGTCTTAAACTCATCATGTTTAGTATAAATGATGTATTCTAGGCTTAGGATTAATGCTTCTAGAAGACAATTAGAGAGAGTGGGAAAGTGAGTGACCAGGTTGATAGTGTTATGATGGGTGGGGCAGCATTCCTTGATCCAAAGGGGATCAAACTTCTGTATAAAAAAATCTTAACTCTTTTCCTTCACCATTCTTCAGAAGTGCCTATAGTGAATACTCAGGGTGACAAGTAGAGAAAGGCAATACTTTTCTTAGAAATAGGACACAAGGAAATCCAGGAAATCTTGGGCTCCCTTTTCCCAACTATCACTACCCCATACAGACATGGTCTCGCCCATCTGTGTGCCCCACTGTCCTTTACAGACATCTAACACAACATCCACAAATGTTAGCACATTTCCCACATTTCCCTGTTTCCCTGGGGGGATTATATGCCCCTTGATCAAAATCAGGGGCTGTGTCAGTTATTTCTATTTTTTTTATTTTTTGCAACTCCTATATCTAATACAATGGCTGGAACATGCTAGAGTTTCAATAAATGTCTGCTCCATATGTGAGAAAAATGAATAAAAAATACTCAAAAGCATCTCCCCTGAGGAATCAGTTTTGATAAAGAAAAACAGTGTCATTGGGAAGCTCTATTTCCTTTGCTAGCAGAGTGCAGTCCTATCCTTTTTACACTCCACTGATTCTTTCTGAACATGGTGTCAGGAACAATACAGGGCCAAAAAACAATTAGTGGGGGAACAAAACAATCAGTTGCACCGTCTGGAATTTGAGCGATGTATAGATCAAATGTCTTCAATTTGCTAGGCTCCTTCTCATTGGGCCAGAATGGATGACTGTTGGCTGCACTGTACCTGGAATAATTATTCCTCATCTATCCCCAATCAGCTGCCTTTTAATGACTAGTCAGAAGTGACAACGCAAAATGTGCAGTGACTTTCACTGTACTTGACAAACCTTGGACCAACTCCCATTGATCTGCCCTTGGGATAGGTGAGCTCAGAGACACCTTGCACAGATGCCTACAGTCACCACTGCCTATCTTCAGCAACCACAAGGCCCTTGAGTTAGGAAGAGACCCAAGAGGATGTGTGAGATGTCTAAAGTGGCCTTCAGTTCCTATACTACTTTAGATGGTGGAAGACCTGAAATAAAATACCCTGACTTCCAACAAAACTGTCTCATGCATCTCAGAGGTTGGATGACCTTTCTGTCTACCCAAACTAGCACCAAGACAGTTCACCCTCCAAAGAGTTTTGGAACGTTCAGAAGCTTGACAGACTGACCAGCCCCATGAAGCCCACTTCCATTCTAGATTGCTGCCTCCTCGTCTTAGCTCATGTTCTGATTGGTGTTCCTTTGAAAATTCAATGAATCTGAATTTAAACTCCATATGTCTCCAGAAGGCTCTTTCTCTTTCACTCCAATGTCCTATATCCTGTTTTTGGTCCAGTGGTAAGGAATATTTGCAGTTTTCTTGAAACACACCTTAACTAGTGTTATAGTTGACCTCACAAAAACCATTCCCTGAAAACATCTTTGACTGGTCATCCAGTTCCTGTCCCAGGATATCTCCTCATCACCAGACTTAAGATACTTGGACAGTTCTGGCCACTGGTAGCTTTTAAGGATGAGACCGTGCAGGTCCCTCCTCAATATCGTCTTCTCTTCTCTGAATCGCAGCATCCTCTTAGCCTGATCCACCAGCAGGGCCCATGCCACTGCCTCGCATCATTTTCTTACTACTTTTTGCACAGATATCTCAACTCCTCAGCTTAATAAATGATAAGCTTCTTGAGGGCAGTAACTACCTATTACAGATGCAGTATCCACACAGCCCTAGAGCTACACCCTCAGAAAATACTTGGTAACTATGCAGATTAGCCTTTTACATAAAATAGAGGCTGACAACCCCTGGACAGCCAGCTTGATTCTGTGTGCTTGGCATATAAAACAATAAACCAAGCTGCAATCTGGATGTGGCTTACGGACTGGAATTTTTGTGTCTTGATGTTGTCTTATTACATACCTTCATCTCTGCCCTTTACTCAAACTGTAAATTCAGTGCAAATGTAAGATACTAAAGTGGTGAGTAGAAAGGGGCTCCTCCTGGCATTCTGGCCTTTTCTAAGCCATCAGCCCCACCCCACCCCCGTTCACTTTCCATCTCTTCAGCCACCTCTCCTACCCTTCTCCCCACATCACTCCTCACTCCACTCTGGACTTTGTTCAGTTCCTCAGTTGTGTCATGGTCTCTTACCTCTGTCCCTCGGCACATGCTGTCCTTCCCGTCAAGGGCATACACCTTCCTCCCACCTCTTTGCCAAGCTAACTCCTATTCATATTTGAAGCCTCAACCTGCATGTTCCTTCCTTGCAGAAGTGTTTTATGAACACCTACAGTATGCTGGGTCCCCTTGTAAAAGCCTCCCAAATTTATCTCTATTTTCTCTTAAATGACGTTGACAATAATTATGACTACAACAATCACTAACATCTATTAAATGCTTACCATAGTCCAGGAACCTATTGATTCACTTTACCAGCACCAATATCTTGTGAGGTAGGTATCTGATTATTCCCATTGTACAGATGAGGAAATCAAGTCTCAAAGATATTGGTTATCTTGATAACCTTCACATAACTCCATGAGGGCCAGATTTCTCACCCAGTCTGACCTCAGAGTTCACGTTCTTGACCAATACATCACACTGCCGCTTATAAAACTCACTACATTTGAACTTATTTAATGGCTAAAGATTCAACTAGGCAGTTAGCCCCATTAGAACAGGGCTGGGTGTGTCTTATTCAATAGTGTATTTTTAAAGACTAATCCAAGAGCTAGCATGCAGAACACACCAAAAAGCATGAGTTCAATGAATAAATGAAACAGCCAGTTGGTTAGCCCATCCAGAACCCCAAACGAGAAGCATTCACACTCTCTAAATAAAAGATGTCTTACACTGAATCAAAAAAGTATCATGATCATGGTCATGTTTATTCTAAACTTTTCCTTTCTGCGACTCAACCCTAGTGAAACAAATCCAAGCATCCAGAGTTAGAAATGGTACCATCTGGAAAGCACTGAACCCAAGAAAGCTCTCCTCTAGGAGACACAAAGCACAAGTAAGTCCAAGCTAGCAACTTTGGTAGCAAGGAAAGCACAGGTAGGTGTATCCAGAGGCACAATTGTAGTAGCCACACCCGCTCAGATCCCGATATGCCACCCACGAGCTCTGACTTACCCCTTTCGCAGGTTCTTCCCCAGTAGCCGGTGCCCGTACAGTCACAGATGAAACGATTCCAGCCGTCCTTGCACACAGCGTTGTTCTTGCAGGGGTAGCTGTCGCACTGCTTGGCGCTCATCCGTGAACAGGAGGACTTGACGCCCGCGGCGTTCTGCATCTCCGCCAGCTGCCGGATGTTCTTGCTGCGCCCGTCGATGAACAGGTCGCGGATGCAGCCCACATAGCCGTAGTTGAGCATGGCGGTCCAGAGCTCGGTGGGGAGGATGAGGCCCGCACGGTTCTCCGGCAGCCCGCCCAGATACATGTCCCCCTCCAGGTCCAGGATCTCGCTCTCCCCACTGGCGGTGAAAGGGGTGCGCCTGCTGTTCACTGATATGGTACCTGGGATGGGAGGACAGACACAGAGTGAGCTAACCTAACAGCTCCTTGGCATCGTTAAGTGAGGCTGCCAGTCAATGAACCAAATGAAAGGAGCCCACAGGTGAGTTCTGAGATTAGCACTGCAGGAGCAAGAAAAAAAATGCAAGCACGGGAACGAAAAGCCAGAGATGGTAGGAAGGACGATGTAGGTAATGTGATTCCAACCTCTGCCTGGTCCGTAGGAGGAGCCAGGACAATCCCAGGGGCCTAGTATCTAGTATGATGTCTGTTCTTTACCTAAAAGTCCTGGCTGAGAGGTCATATGCTATACAAGCTGAGAGCAGCAGTTTCCACGTGGGTTTAAATCCCAGCTCTACCGTGTACTAGCTGTAACCTTGAACAAGTGACTTCACCTTCTTGGGCCTTATTTTCCTCATCTGCAAAATGGGAAAATAATTGTCCCTGCCTCACAGGTTGTTGTGATGATTAAATGAGCTCACATATGTAAAGTGCTTCTTCCTCTGTGCCTGGGACAGAGTAACAGCTCTGTCTTGCCCAAGTCTTCATCACTGGCTTGTCACCCCCAGAAGGATGGAACCCTCTGTGCACCGACATCCTCTACATTGGCATTAGCTACCACTCCTGCAGTGAATATTTTGGGCATTGCCTTTGGTAAATTTTAACTGGAACATGTTTCTTTATTTTTTTAACAAATATGTATGGAACACCTGTTCTATCTCTGGTATAGTTCTACACACAGAGATGAACTTGAAAGGCATGTCCCTGCTCTCATAGAACTGATGTCCCAGAGGAACAGGAACAAATCACCCAATAAATAAGAGAAATTAGCTAATGGCGGGTGTGAGGGAGAGAGTAAAATGGGTGCCATGGTAGCAGTCCATGGGTGCTACTTTGAAGTGCATAGTCAGTGAAGGCCTTTCTAAGCAGGTGACAGGCGAGCTGAAACCAGAATGTTGAGAAGGATCCAGCCATGCAAAGTCCAGGGGGGAACATGCCAGGCAGAAGGAATGGCACCTACAAGGCCCTGGGGTAGGTAGGGCTGTGGCTAGAGTGGAGAAGGGAGTGAGCAGGAGATGAGGTCAGAGAGAGAGAGAGAAAGTCTGCACACAAAATTACAGGGTATGTAATCCTAGATCCTGACCTGGGAACTTGGAAATAGGGGTCTTAGTCCTCCAATGGTGACAATGACCTGAGGCCAGTCCCTGAGCCACTTTACAGCTCAATTTCCTAAATTGTAAAATCAAGGAAACTATAAAATCAAGGTGATATCTAAGCATTATGCCCTCAAATTTAAAAATTATTTAGTATTCTTAAAGTGCTTTACTGGTACCACGATAACTGGGTCATGCCATCCATCAGTCAGCCTTCACTTCTGTCTGAATCTCAATTCCCTAAGCTCTGAAGGGAATAGCAGAGAGCCGAGAAGATCAGCTGAGGTCAGGGATGTGACCTACACTCTGAATTACAAAGTCAACACAGGGGTAGAAAAGTAGAAAGAGCATACAGGGCCTCTGGGAGGATTAAACCAACAGCTGGCTTCCCCTACTCTCTCCTAGAAGTTCGTTTTCCTGGAAAAATCTGCTTTGCCTTGTTGGTTTTTAATCTTTTAAAAACCTGTGTCACAGCAATAATGCCCTGGCCACCATTTTAAGTACTTTGTGTGCTTTTTTGGACTCGATCCTCAAAACAATCTTGTGAGCTAGGAGTTACTGTTTCCACTATTTCACCGAAGAGGAAGTTGAGGTTTGCAGCTCTTTCTTCTCTCTTACACAGTTCGCCTTCTTTCCCTCCCAGTATCTACAGAACTCCTCGGATCACCAGATAACAGGGAGGAGCATCTACTGCCAAATAAGAGCAGTACCAAAACCGCTTTACATGCTGGAGCCTTAAACACACCCTGAGGAAACTCTATCCTCTGCATGTGGGACCACAATGGTTTTGAATGCACTTATCCAGTGTTAATAAGTCACCCAAGTGGGGAGTGATCATAAAAGGATTTCTAGATCACCTCTCAGTCATTCTTCAGAATGAGCAGGGGAAAGGCATTGCGCTTAGATACACTGATATTTTTTATAACTATCAGCTTTAGAATAGGTTTATAACCAAAAACAACACACTAGGAACTGTCCTCATAAAGAAATGAAGCTTAGTAGAGCATATTAAAATTTTATGTTACACTGCTTTCACAGGACACTTATTTGTGTACTCAGTAAATTTTTATAGACTTTGCTCAAATTGATCAGTACATGAAAGTACTGACCAATGTTATCGCTCCCACATATGAAATTCAAGGTTTCTGAAATTCAAGGTTTCTGAAATCCAAAGCTGTTTGTCGAAGATGGGCCCACTGATGGTTCTAACAAAACAAAATAACTGCTCTACTTGAAAAAGTAGTTAGTGTTGAGAATAAACAGAAGTAAACATATGGCAAGTTTACGTGTTCTAGGTTGTGTGTAACCCGGGTAGGTAAACTTGAAGCTGTGTCAGGGTCTAGGTTAGTCAATCACGAAACCCATCAACAATGACCCAACTCCAGACACCCGAAGTGCATGGTCTTAAAAACCAACAGGAGCATTTCCTTTATACTTCTGGGACAGCTTTCTGGCTCTGCCCCTGCTGACATTTTAAGGATGAATGTACAGAGAAAGAAAGAAAAATTTGGCCTCCAAAGAAATTAATTTTTGTGTGTTTCTCCTTTTAAAAAAAGTACAAACTGTTCATTCTTGCTCAAAATGCACAGTAGATTTGAAGCCTCTTGGTTCTGATCAGATTGCAGACAATCAATAAAGCATCATACTGGGCAGGAAACCATCCAGGGCTGCAACCTGCCACTCCCCTGCCCTCTGCACAGCGCCCATCCAGCTCACCCTGAGCAGCACTGCTTAGCTCTGTTGTCCCTCCAGCTCTGGAATTACGCAGAAAAGCTGTTCCCCCTGAAGCTCAGCCATTCCGGGCTGTAGCCTTTAGGGGGGAACCTACTGCTTTCTATTGTCGGCCAAATGCACCCAGTAACAAAATGTCCACATGGGAGACTTTTTTGTGTTTTCCAGGAGAGTGAATCCTTCAAAACTATGGCAAATGTGGCCAAGACCCTTCTTCAATATAATCCTGCCTAAATGGAGAATCAGGAACTAAGTGGGAAATGCAAACACTTTAATTATCACCCTGGGTAAAATGCCCTTTCTGATGGCACAAACGTGACCTTCACCGCCACATGGTCCACAGAAAGCTGGGCAGGCTGTTCAGGCATTCAAAAGCTCCAAACTCTCTATTTTTATGTTTTTTTGGGTTTTTTTCTCCCCTCCCTCTCTCTGTTACTATTCCAGAGTGGCTATGTACTGCCTGGGGCTAGCTTGTTTGATCTGCGGCTGCAGAAACAAACAAAGCCATTTAAACCAAATGTAAAAGGTTATGAAGAGGAAGGGAGAGTTACTGAGGTCTGAGCAAAGAGTGAAATATAGGCTTTCACACCAATGAAAGGCTTTAAATTGAACATGACTTCAGGAAAAATCAATTTGCCTTTTCCTTTCTTGTCATAATTTTTCCCTGCTACATGACCCTTGCCAATTATTGAAGGGTGGATCGTTGCATAAACCCTGGCAGTGAAGCTTATCCTACAGAGTAACCACATAATGCAGCATCTGTGATGTCACCATTGGTTTCTATGGTGATGAGAAAAAGGAGAAGAAAAGGAGGGGCGGGGAACCATCACACCAGTGACATGACAGTAGCTCTGCAGCTGTGGAAATGCTACTTAAAAAACCATCTTTAGCTCCCGGGGTCTTGGAGCTATCATTGAGATGGTTGTGCAATGAGCGACAGGGGAGATTAGGAGAAGAATGCAAGCCGTTGAGGAGACAGGTGACTTGTTCTGAAACGTAATCTTACAGCCACCATTAAAGAGGACAGGAGAAGAATCAACAAACAGGCAAGCGCAAAAATCACAATAAAAAATATGAAGTCAGGAAACAAACTGAGAAGCCAGAGCTTTCCTCTAGCCTCCGCAACACACCCCGCTGCCTCCTACCTGATCGGCCATCCCGTTGAATGTCCACGTGGTACCATTCCCCATCGTTGGCTTTCTTCTGAGTGGCTTTCACTTTGATGGTGCCAGAGCCCATGTCAAGCAGCAGGTACAGGTTGCCATCGAGGAGTTCCACGGCAAAGAAGTCCACCTTGGTGTTCTTCTGGCTCCGAGCGTCCTTCCTCTCTTGGGGCTTGCCGTGAGTGAAGAGGATTAGGCCGTTGGGCTCGGTGGTACGGAAGTCAAAGGAGATGGAACCCATGCGTTTGGTGTTCCATTTGGGCAAACTGATATAAGCCTCGGGGGTCTCAAAATTGATAGGGTCCAGTGTGGCCACATTCTCACACTTGAATACAACTTCACCATAGATTTTCATCTTGGTATCCCCAATCCGGGCCAGGCGAGACAGCTCCAGACGGATGTCATTATTCTTATAAACAACCTGTCAAACGCCAAACAAGTGCCATGTGAATCAATCTTGCAAACAGTAATCATCCATCGCCATCCAGGAAAAAAGCCCAAGGAGAGGCTTCAGGACACAACAGTCTGAAATGTTACGAGAAACATGAAACACGGCATTTGAAAAAGCATCTGAAGAGACCCCTAGGGTGTGGTGTGCACAGTCCTGAATAAGCCGCTACATTTTCATTCTATTCTTTTTGTCTGTCTCCTGGATGATTTTTGTATTGTCAGAAAGTTATACAATATAAGCTTGCAAGTGGAAATCAACAGAGATTGAGTTGCACAGACGCAAATACCTCCATACAAAGATATTTACTGCAGTGTCCTTATTAAAACACCAGAAACAACCTACATGACCATCAATATGAGACTGGTACATCCTAATAATGGCATATTATGCAGTCCTTGAAAACCAGGTAGCACTCCCAATTTTGATGTGGATGATTTCCAAGTAATATTGTTAAGTGAAATTAGCAAGGAACAGATTGGAGCATACATTATGCTATCATTGTGTCAAGTACGTGGGGGGCGATGTGTCATAGGTATATATGCTCGTAAATGCATAAAATATCTTTGGAAGAAAACACAAGAAACTATAAAATTGTCAATAGGGCGTACATTTGTCAGATTAATATTCGGAGTGGGAGGGAGACTTACTTTTCACAGTACCCTATTCTATTTGATTTCTTTTAAACCATGTGGATGTATTACCTAAAGAAAATAATTATTAAGTGTTGGTGGGGAAAGAGGCCTGTGTTCCTTTGCACATGGTGTGTGCCCTCTATATACATATAGTGAGAGAATGAAACAACTTAAAACACAACAAAATATATATTATGGCTTTCTAAACCTGGTATAATCGACATAAAAACAGGGATTAATCTTATTCCCTAAAATTAGAATTTCAAAAGGTTTTGCTGTTACTAGGCCTGAATTTTGATGCAGTGCCCTGGGATTGGTCCCAGAATTCTGATCTGTAAGCAATGTCAGACATATAAAATAAACAGAAAAATAAAAGGAAGGCAAAGGGCTAACATTAGAGCACTCGTTATGCTAACCACTTAGCTATGTCCTGTACATTGTCTTATTCAAATTCTAAGTCACGATCCAGATTCAGGTTGAAATCCCACATCCACTCCTTACAAGCTATGTGACCTTAACTTATCTGGGTCTGTTTTCTCCTCTGAAAACAGGAACATAGGAGTCAATGATTCTGTAAGGATGAAATGAGTTAATACATGGAAAACACTTAGGAATGGCACATAGTAAAGGCATAAAAATCTGTTATTTTAGGAGCAGTTGTTGCAGTTGTTGTTAATGTGATTTCATCCTTGCCACAGCCCAAGAGTAGGTTGTATTAGCATCTCCATTTTTGGTAAAATTAAAAGACTTAAGTGTGAAAATAAGTCTTACAATCCATCTCAGTGATAAAAAGTTAATTGGATGAGTCACTCCAATATCTGTCATTTAATCTCTAACATCCAGCTGTAAACTATTTCCCTTCTCTCCCCCATCACCAGGAGAGAATCAAGCAGAGCTATTTGCCTTTTAATACATCACTAATGATAAAGAATCGAAAATGCCTCACCTACTCTTTTGAACTTGACCTTGGACCAAACCATACTAATAACACTGAAAACAGTCATGATACTCATATTTACTGAGCACCTACCACCAGCCACCGTGCTAAGGCTCCAAAGCCTTCTATCCCATTCATTCTGACAACACCCTTTTGAGATCTCCCCATCATTCCCCCATTTTACTGCTGCAGAAACAGATGCAGAGAGTCATTAAGGAACCAGTTCACAGTCACACAGCTGGTTATGACAGAGCAGGACTTGAACCCAGGGAGCTGGGCTCCCGAGTCCACGTGCTTTACCATCGTGAACACTTGGAACGAGGCCCTGCAAGCAGCTCTCATGAAGCTCATCTTTAACATTATGTGGAAAGTCATGCACGTTCCATCCCCAATTCAAAAGCTGAATTTCTCATCTTACCTCCACTGGGCAAGGGAGAACACTGCGGGCTCCTTAGGCAATCACTCCAAGTGAGTGAGCCAGAAAAGAAACAATAAAATGTAATGACTGGCAGCTTCTTCTCCTTTCTAACCACCAGTATTTTGCCCCAGCATGTGAGATCTCTCTGCCATAACCAAACTTTGGCTTTCTTTGCATTGGGTTTAATACAACTAGAGCTCCTTGTAAAGGTTAATTAGCAATGCATAGCAATAAGCTCATCCCAAAGGGACAGGCCGAGGCTTGGCTCCATTGAACCATACATGGAAAGAGAGGTCAGGCACCCCGACAAGAGGCAGAAGGAAAAAAAGAGAAAGACCTTTTAAAGGGACACTGAGTCCTGAGAAGAGGAGCTGTTCTGTGAAAAGGGTACACAGATGAGGCTGGGCCAGAAGGTGAGTAACTAGAATGCAGATTTCTAGAGACAGACAGGAGAATCAGGCCAGAAACTGGCCAAAGATAACCAGACTTCTCTCAAAAGCTCTTTGCAGGTGAGCTCTCTCTATCTACTCCCCGGCCCTGAAATTACTCTCTCTCTCTTTCTCTCTCTCTCTCCATATACATACATACATATATATATATATATATATATATATATATATATATATATGCAGTTTCCTCACCTTTCTTACTGACAGTTGGATAACCTCTGAGACCTATTTTATTTATTTCCTTTCCCAGTGCAGGACCATGGCCACAGCCATCAGAAATGTACCAGCACCTTGGCTAGGACAGAAAGGCAAGAAATCCTGCTGGACCCCCTTGCAAGATAAATTAGCATCTGGTACAGGGTTCTCTGTAAAGTCAGACTTTCAGCTAAATGAAAGTCCCCAACTGATGACTGAACTAGAAAGAGATGTGGCATCAAGTGACAGAAAGCAGCCTTGGCTGACAGGTTACCCCAAAGAGAAGCAATTAAAGACAAAGTGGAAATGGCTCCCCAGATGGGGGAAGATGTCACACAGCCTGGGAGGCAGAGGCAGAGTTACAAAGAGTGACAAGCTGGTCTTACTACTCCACCCATGGGCTTGTAAAGACTGCTGTTTGCACTCACATTTCATGCTTAGGAAGCCAGACAGTTGAGGACAGAGGTCTCAGAGGTAAGACAGACTCTCTCAGAACAACTGCACATGTATGTCTCCATAATATTTGATACAGAGGCACACAGCCCAATACCAGGAGTAACGTAAGCTATGGTAGCAGGAACAACAGAATAAAATAATTGCCACCTATTGAGCACATACTATGTGCCAGACACTTTAAAAACACTATTGTATATCATTCACATCAAGCACATGAAGTAGGTGGCATTAGCCCCATTTTACAGAACTGAAGCTCCGAGAGGATTAGGTGTGACTAAGATCACATAGTCCATTAAGGACATAGCCAGGACGTGAACCCAGATCTTACTGACAGCACTGGAGCAAGACCATGCTCCAAGGCTGGCAGCTTCTAAACTGTAGCCCCTACCTACCCATAAAACAGAAACCCGTTCATCAAGCCAAAAACCACACGCATCTCTATCCTGATGTGCAAAGACCTTCACACCTGGTATGTCCCTCTCTAATGGATTCCTAATCCTCCCCACTCAGACTCACCTCGGAAACCTCCACAGGAACTCAGGTGCTAGGGTTTCTGCATCTTTGCTCCCCAGGTTTCCCTGGCTATAGCATCTTCCTCTCCTCTCAGCCTCTTCAACTGGTTCCCCTTCACCAGGATCTAAATCCAGACCCATCCCAGGCCCTCCATGGCTACTCTGGTCCTTGCTGACCCCTGCTGCATCCTAAACTTAGAATCCTTAGATTCCCTGCCAGTGACGAAGCTGTTGGCCATACAGACTAAACCACTTGCCGGATGAATAAAGAAGACTATTCTCATTTACATAATGTGCTTTTTATATGAAACTCTTCCATGATGCTTGCCTTATATGGCAGGTCCATGAGAATGAATCTAATGGGTAGAGACAGCCCCAGCTCACGGAAGTATTTCTCTTCTCGTCCTCCATCTTATCCCAGGCCACTCTGGTTTCAGCTTCCTGAGAAAACGTTTCCATGTATTCTGTTGTAAATGCTACAGCCCTATACACTCCCAGTAAGGAAACTAGAAGGATTGGGGGAGTGTGGGCATGTGCCCTGTCGTGCCCAGATGGCTTCCTGGGACTATTTCTCCTGTCGAGGAATAGGAGGTTTGCCACCTGGCCTTTCTTTCCTCTTGTTTTTAAAGCATCTTTAATTCTCTGTGGCTCTACAGATAGGACAATTTCAATAAAAAGCGCCATTGCTCTGCTCCAGGTCAGTGGAGGATGTTTAAAGGCTAGGACGCTGGGAGACATTCTCTCAAGTGTACAGACTACACAAAACAGAACGGTAAGAAGCCAGTGGCAGGGTGCCTTCATGTGGAACTGTGCTGACTACAAATTCCAATAAAGCCTCTCAAATTTATACCTATGTGTGGATCCATTTACATACAACAAGCAAAAGACAAAGATATATTTGTCTCTCACCCAAATGTAATCCTTTGACGATAGATAATAATGAAATGAGCTTTTTCTCTTCAGTTCCAGGATGGTGCAGCTTCTAAATACACTTTCGGGCTCATCTTATTGGTGTGTAACATTCTGACTCAGGGTAAATAAATGAGAAATACCGTGAAAGAATCTTGCCCCTGGGGTTGCCGCAGCATCACATATCCTCTTTTGTCTACCCCACTTCCTCTCTGGCCGTAAGGCAACTGGTGACTCTGGTCTCTTGTGGTTTTCCCTCCTATAAACTGTCTGCTCCACTCATCTGTCACTCAAAACACTCAGCCTTGCTATCTTGAAATAAGCACAAGTCTTGTCTTTTCAATAGACCTCAAACACCTAATCAGCAAAAAGTGATCACACCTTTGAAAAATCTGACATAGCACCTAGCAAAGCTGGTGCTTAATAAATGTTTGTATCTTCATTAAATGTTGGACTCAAGTGGCAGTCCAGGACAGTGGTTAAGATCACAGGCTCTATAGTCTCACTCACCAGGGTTTGAGTCCTTGACCCTGGCCAAGGATGTGACCTTGCACACAATGTTTAACTTGCCTTAGCCTCAGATTCTTCAACTGTAGAATGCAGATGAGTTTCACTTCACAGGGTTGTAAGAAATAAATGAGATAATATTATCATATACAGAAATACTTTACACAGTTTCTGGCCTTTCGTAAGCAATCAATAAATGGTAGTTATCACTATAAATTCTGTTATTTTCTGTGAAAAGCCAGAACTAAATCAACAGACAGGATAGCCTGGCAAGGAGTCATAGGAAGAAAAGATTCTCTCTGAGGGTAAATCCTAAGCCAATTGTCAGCTCAAGAGACAGGGCTGGAACTACTGACAGACTCTGGATTTAACAAACTCTGAAGTAAAAAAAATTTTAAAATACATATATAATTGCCTAATGTGGAATTTATAACATATGTAAATGCATAATGGTGGCCATTCCTTGTTCTCTCTCTCTCTCTCTCTCTCTCTCTCTCTCTCTCTCTCACACACACACACACACACACACACACACACACACACACACACACTGTACATCTGCACAGATTTAGGATTCATTATCATTAACATCATTTGCGATCACAGGTTTCCACTGACCAAACTCCAACAGTGAAGTCCAAGCACAAATGTGGCAGCAGATGGTCCCCTTAGCTTCCAAAGTCAGAAGAAGCTAATATCTGGCATGACTGAGGCCACATCTGCATCTATGGTCTTGCTAACAGGGGTTAATAAACTAACTGCCTGCTGAGCTGCAGCTGACACCCAACCTGGGGCCCAAAGTCCCAGCTCCTACATACCATGCGCACCACCATTGTCATGCTTTATATCGTTAACAGTGGTCAGGGGCTGCCAAAGATAAAAACTAAGCACCAGAAATAGAAAATGGGAACTGAGTTTTTGACCTGCAAGGCAGGAGCCAGAAAATGTCTGAGTTCTAGGGCTCAAAATAAAGGTCAAAAAGCCTCCAGATAAAGTTGAAACAAGTAGTAGAATGTTGGCAGTTAATTAAATTTTTGAAACGTGTGATCCAACACTCTGTGGGTCAAGCATAACATATCTGGTAGCTGGATCTCACCAGGGACAACCAGTTTATAATCTCTGATCTATGTCCCATTTGTGAAAGAGTGGCCAGGAAAATATAAAGAGACATAAGGCAAGCTGGTGCAACTGGAAAAATACAGGCAGCCTGGTGTGGAACCGGAAAAGACCTCAGTCCCTTCCTCATTTTGAAGAAAGTATCCAGTCATCTGGACATGCAGGCATTCCAGAGAAGGAGGGAGAGAGAGAGAGAGAGAGAGAGAGAGAGAGAGAGAGAGAGAGAGAGAGAAACTGTGGACCAGTCACTTACTATCATTTACTATTCCCCCAGGAGTCAAAGGTCCATATATGCCAGCCCAACACCCCCTGCTAACAACTTAGGTCGTTACCATTGTGCTCAAGACTTAGATAAACATTTATTTGTCTGATGGATTCTTCATGAAATGGAAATGATCAGATAGGTTTATGTTCAGTTCCAGATAGTAAGATTCTGAGAAAGATTTCCAGCCCTTGGCATAATCACAGTAAAGGTCTTATTTTTATTCTCAAGAAGAACTTTCTTAGGACTTTTTTTCCCATTAAAAGGTTGATTAGGACTAGTCCACCATATGTTCATGCATCCTGTTGAAAAAAAAATCGCCAATCAAGTTTGTGAGGTATTTAATATACTGTAAAGGCTCAGTCTATCACAAGAGATAAGATTTCCTGATGCAGACTTTATCATGCTCACAGAGTCTACGAGGCTTCTATTAAATTTGTGAAGCAAGACCTTGGAATAGCCAGACCGAGACAAACGAAGAAGACATGAACTTGCATGTATGAGCCATGGTTCTCCAAGACAGGCCTTGTCAATGGATAGTGAAAAAACTTTCGAGATGATCTAGAAAAGTTTACCAGATGGTCCTTCCGGCCACCCCTGGATAGCAAATTCTCCCATCTCCTAGAGCCTTGTTGGCAAATGTATGTTTCTACTCTTCCTTCTTGGAAGATGGCATTTATTGTTAATTGGTATCATTCTATTCTACTTCCTTTCCCATTAAACTCAGATGGAGCCTTAAAATTCTTCTGAAGGCAGTGCTCAAGGAAGTTGCCACCAGTCACTGAAAGGTGGAACTGGAGGTGAACCTACTCTCCATCTTGTTATCCTATAACACAAGAGCCAGCTTAATGTACATTGTCTAGCTATGCTAGAATATTGGAAATAAATATCCGTGGAAATGTGTTAAATAACTTTTAGCTCTAGACCACAGAGGATACAAAGGAACATAAAGTATAACCCCTGCCACTAATGTGTTTAGGAAATGTTGGAGGATGCTTAAAGGGGGATATGTTTGATGTCAGTGACAAATATGAGATATAGTTGTCACTTCAGTTAATGAATGTGCAAGAGCCAGTGATTAGCAACTAGACTCAGATTGTATTTCTTTCCTCTCTGCTTTCCAAGAATGGCACTGTTATGGTCGTCTAGACTGTAATCCTGACAAATACAGTGCTTCTGATGTGGTAACCAACACATCCCCAGTGTGTAGCAAAATGCCTGCCACATAGTACAGGCTCAATAGAAATACACTCTATAACTTCTTGCATTTACTTATGTACTAAGCAGACTTATCCAGTGAACACCTACATTTCCTTCTGTCTTAGAATATTTGATGAGGTCACTAACATGACTAGAGTGCAGGTTACATGTCACACAGCTGAGGAACTAAGATCAGACGAGTAGGTGGTGCCTGATTGTGAAAAGTTCTAAAAAGATAGGCATTATGCAATTGGGGAGGGGGGGGGGGCGGAGAGAAACCATTAGAGTAGAAAGGAAGCCTTTAGTAGTTTGATTAGAAAGGTGACAAAAATTTAAAATGTGCCTTCCTGAATCACTAGAAATCTACTGTTATTTTTATTCCAAGAACTAGAAATGATTCTAATCATCTCACTGTTTTCCCTGGGGACAACATGTCATTCCCTGCTTAAAATCTTTCAATGGTTCTTCATCAACTTCAGAATCAAACGCAAACTTTTAAGCATTACATAAAGACTCTCCCTAATCTAGTCTCTACCTCTTCATCATTAGCCTTGCCAAAGTTCTGGGGTTTTCCAATAAACCATCGCCATGATAAGCCTTACCTGAATTATCTATCTGAATGACTATAGCTCCCCATTTTACACATGGTTCAGGTACCACATCCTTTGGGAAGCCTTCACCAACATTATTGCTCATTCCACCCCTACCCTCAGCTGATTTCCTTCTCTCTGCTCCCATGGCCCCATGTTCTAAGTGTTGTCATAGAAATTATCATGCTATGCTGTAATTGTCTGTCTCCCCCAGTACACTGAGAGCTTCTTAAGTGAAGGAATTGTGCCTTTTTTCTCTGTCTCCAAGTGCCTCTTCCAGTATGTAACACAAAGTCAGTACATGTTTGTAAGAGGATGTGAAAGACTGAAGAATAAGAAAAGCAAGGAAGATCACAAAGGCTACCTTCTGATGCCTCTATGTCAGTGAGGACGATAATGCAAAAAGAAGCCTCTGTATCCATTCTGCTTGACAATAAATAATGAGATGAGAAGGCAGAAACCGAAAGTATCACACACAGTTAAAATGAATTTGATAGAATCACTGACTATTTAGTTGAGTTTTCCCTAAGTGTGCATGCTTAGGAAATATGTTTGTATTTTAAGGCTGCCAATATGGAAAGCTCTGCATCCCAGAGTGGCAGTTGTCATTAGTTTATATGTCTTGGCGGAACACTAAAGAAGAAGAAGCAAAAAAAACAAAGCACAGATTCTAGCAAGATACTCTAAGAGACTGGCTGACGAAGCTCAGCACCAACACTGCCTCCCACTCTGGAGTGTGCTAAGGGACGTCTGCCCAGCTCTTTGTAACAGTGTAGTTTGGACTGCCATAGCAAACGCATGGAGATTTTGAAACAGTACCTCAAAGCCTTTATCATCTGTACTCAGAGTCCAAAAGCAACAATGAATCCCCAACAATGAAGCCTTCGGTCATAGCTAGCCACTTCGGGCTGCTACCAACTACCCCTGAAAGAAGACAGATTGCAGTAGAAATACCATATAGCTTTTGGAGAAAGAAATTATATGAAAGTCCCAAAGGCAGGAGAACAGAGGAGAATACTACAAAAGGGGCCAATGAAACAGACCCTTCAAGAACTCCAACATCGTTGGCTGGAAACAATAGTAGCACATGAGGAAAGAAGTATTTCATGCAGCACAGAAGACAGGAGCAATGAGTTCAGGACCACGGACAGTGGCAAGTTATCCCAAGAGGTGCTGACCGAAGGGCAAGTTGCTGGACTGGAGCTAAGAAGGCAAGTTCACACAGGGGCTTTGCAGTTCATCTTCTTAAAATCTGAAGCCCATTCATTTATACAAAACACACATGGACCAGAACTGTATGGCTTCCTGATGGCCGAACAACTCCCAAAGAAGGAGCCCTGCCTGTCAGTTTACAAACTATGTCTTGCCTAGCCTGCTAAGCAGCTCTGCCTCGTAGCCTAATAAAGGCTCTAATCAGATGGCTGCTCACAGTGTTCCACAAAGACCCTCTGCAATCAGCAGAAGAGGTGGGGTAAATGATAAGAATATGCCAGGCTGGCTGGTACCTGATAACAGAATCATTTCCAGCCTGGTACAAAAGACAGCAAATACGAGCTGAGGTCAAACTAACAATAATATATATAGAAATGGTAGGACTCAAATTGATTTTTTTTTCTGAATGGATTTCTTTATCTTTTGTTAACTTTGAAATAAAGGTTATGCAACAAACAAGGCCATCCTCTTTTTCGGGGGGACTCCCTTTTAGGGTGATGGTACTTAGCCCCAAAACTTACACCTGTGACTTAACCTTTAGTAAATCTGCAGAGACCTAGATAACCACTAGATGTCCCTTATGCCATGCAAAACCAACCTGACATAAATTTCACTACCAGTTACACAAATCACATTTAAAGATAGCTTTTCTAAATCATGGTGTCAACTATAATACCTATTATGACTTACTCTTTCTCCTTGTTTATATTGTGACCATTTCTGTGGGGTTTTTTAATGGTCTTTTATCAAATTATAGGCATGGAAGAAAAAACTATTATGAATTAAAATTCTTTTAGAGGTACAAATGATAGAAGCAGGCGGGAAAGAAAATCATAGGAAAGGAATATATTGTGCCTAAAGAAGCCCAAAATTCATTATCACTTTTAGGAATCAAATTAGTTTCAATATAAATGGAGAAACCTACAAGCTCATCTTAAATTCAGATTTTCCATGCACTGGGATCCTTGGTTCTCAGATTTAATGAAACTAGGTATGGCACGTAATTTGAATTTCACATGTCAAGTTTGATCAATTAAGAGTGGCTTGCTGGGCCAGCAGAGTGGCACGTTGGTTAAGAGCTGGCTTGGGACACCAGAGGGCCCCAGTTCGGATCCCACGTATGAGGGTCAGTAACACTGCCCTCTACAGCTAAGATGCTGAACAACAGCTCAACCTGGAGCTGGGTTGTCATGAGTCACTGGTGACAGTGTAGGCGACAGCGTAGGCTGTAGACCCTGCTGTAGTGGGTTGCCATGGGCTACCGTGTATAGCCAGCAGCCAGCGTGAGTGGCCAGCAGCCACCGTGAGTGGCCGTCCAGAAGCCGGCGACTGATCTGCCTTGCCCAGGAAGAGTGCAATGATGGTGCCAACTTGGGCCAGCGAAGCAACGTCCTCCACAACTAGACTGAAGAACAAAAAAATGACAGCAACTTGTCTGTTCCCCTTCCCCCAATTCCCCAGTGCTGTTCTCATCCTCCAATTCCCCAATAAAAATAAAAAAATCTTAAAAAAAAAAAAGAGCGGCTTCCTAGGACACAAAGCAGGAAAGGTTGTTTTGTGCTGTGACCAACAAGCAGTGTCTGCAATGGGTGTGAAAACAGGAAATCGTGGCTCCCATGATGCATATTTTCAGAACCTGAGTTAACCCCATTGCTTTAAGCCTCACGGGATTGGGATAATCATGGGCAGTGGTGGTGGTGGTGATGCTAATAGTAGAAGTAGCAATAGCTAACCTTAATGGAAGGTTTTCTGTGGCCAGGTAAGGTCCTTAGTACTTAGCATATAATTATTTAGTCCTCATGGGATCAATATCCAAACCAAGACATGGCGCTATGGTACTTTTGAGAGTAAAAGAGAGCGCTATTAATAATTCACCTGTACGATAGATGTAACCCAGAACTTTACAGGGCCACCTGAGGTAGATGGCCATCCTACTTTACATTCCTAACATCCTGAGGCATGAGAGGCAGCATGAACTAGGGTTAAGAGACATTTGCTGAAGCCAAACAAGCTGGCTTCAATCCTTGCTTTGCTACTTGTTGCTGTGCAACCCGCAGTTACTTAACTTGTTACTTAACTTCTCTGTAACTCAGTTTCCTCATCTTTGAAGTGGAATATTAACAGTACTTACCTCATAGGGTTGTTGCAATATGCCAAGAATAGCTCCTGATACACGGTAAGTGTTGGTTACTATTATTCTCATTTTCCAGAAGAGGAAATCAGGAATCAGAGATTTTTTATATCTGCATAAAGTCACAGCTATTATGTACTATGGCCAGAATGAAATGCAGGTAAGTCTTGCTTGAGGGCCTGTGCATTCAATAATTATTACTATCCTACCTTTATACAACAGGAAAAAAACAACAACTGAGGTTCCCTTAGATCTCCCCTTAAATCCCGCTTCTCCAGCTAGCTGGATTATAAAAGAATCACTAGGAAAGTTAGTCTCCCCTGCCTGTGGCTTAGGCTAGCAGGTCACCGTCAGGTGTGCACACTGAAGGAAGCACGTTCAGGAGCATCCGTGAAAGCCGTGCAGGAGACCTGTCCTGGGCCCACGCTCTCCTCATGCTCGAGGAGAGAGGAGGGAGAGGGGCGTGGGGGAGCCAGGAGGTGTCTGCATCTCAAGCTCAAACACTGAAGTTCTTCCCTAATGCAAGAGCTGGTGAATGCCATGCTCTGACCTTGCACAGGAGGCCGACTCCAGAGCCCCTCCTCTCTCTCTTGATCCCACCTCAGTTCCCCTCCCGGTGACCACCTAGATCCATTAAGACCCTCCTGATGAAACAGATGCCAAAGCTACCGCTGGACACAGAAGAGTGTGCGCCAGGCCGGCCGAGCACACCTGTTTCCCTGGAACTGGACAAAGATCCACACAAAACAGAGCCAGATAATAGGAGCCGGTTGCCACTGCGGACTTGCTCAGAATTCCAACCAGCTCTTCTAGTTACTTAATCAGCTTCTCAGTAAATATTGTTCACTGTGATAATGAGAACTGGGAAGGTGACCATACCTGCCCATCAAATGATATGAGACTGACCTGAATTAGCCCCTTCCTGACAGCTGCTCCCAGCTTCTTTTAAATAGGCCATAAGTTTGGAAGCCGTTTACTCATGAGGCATGTCTGTAAGCAACCCAGGTTCCTAGAAGACTAAGCACTTTGAGTCTGCAAAAGTGGAAAGACATCTGTCTCCATAGCAGGCTGAAGAACGGCCCCCAAAGCTATCAGGAACCTATAAGTGTTACCTTATTTAAAAAGGGTCTTTGCAAATCTGATTAAGTTAAGGCTTTTGAGGTGAGCGTCCCCAGTATTATCTAGGTGGACCCTCAAAGCAATCACCTGTATCCTTGGATGGAGGAGGCCAAGGGAGAGGAGACACACCCACAGAGGAGAAGTCAATGTGACATTGGAGGCAGAGATGGGAGGGATGCAGCCACAAGTCTAGAGCACTGGCAGCTACTGGGAGCTGGAAGAGGCAAGGACCAGGTCCTCCCCTAGAGTCTCGAGAGGGAGCATGGCTTTGCCTGTGTTTTGATTTCAGCCCGATGATGCTTATTTCAGACTTCTGGCCTCCAGAATTGTGAGGTACTACATTCCTGCTGTTTTAAGCCACCAAGTTCATGGTAACTTGTTACAGCAGCCAGAGGTAATTAGTACACTTTCTCTCTGCCCACTCTCCAGCCCCTGTTAGAGCTTGACTTGCAATGACCCCTCAGGGCAAGGCTGTCTGCTTTGAGGTTTGCCGTAAGTGGACTTCTCAGGTGTGGGGAGGAAGAATCAAATAAGAGTGGAACATTCTACAGGTGCATCAATACGAGTAGTCCACTCCTAGTTTTCAGGGTCATCAGTCTCTGAAGTCTGAATCACCAGCTAACCTTACCGGTCAGGTTTTCAACGCCATAGTTTTAGCAGGTATATGCTTATATAACATAGAGAAGCTGCTTGACTCTCGTCACCCACCGTAACTGGACTTCAAATTAGTTCCAATCGGAGCAAAAATAAAACACAGGGATTAAACATACTCATTGTACTAGAAGTTATCTAATTTTTACAATGTCTTCCTTGAAGAATTTAGCATCTTCTGGAAGACAGACATGTACATTGTTATTCATTCACAGAGCACTCATTAAGCAACCACTGTATACAAAAGACCATGTTAGGAAACGTGAAGGTTGCAAGGAAGAAACAGATGCTGGGTCTTCCCTCAAAAAAATCAACCCTATGAAAGGAAACAGGCATGTACACATTTATTCAGTTATTCACAAGCTCATTACCTATTTATTCAGTGTCATGCTCTGTAGAAAAACAAAGATGAAAAATATACAGCATAGAATTCCTCTGTTAGAAGGGGAGGCAGTCAGAAAAGTTAGCAATTTGCATGACAAAGGATTTTTAAAAGGTATACTGAATTACCATGAAAGCAGGGATGAGCTAATTCAACCTTTGGATAGGGGGCAGGGACAATCAGAAAATGCCTTCCAAAAGATAAAGTACTAAGGTGAGGCTGATAAATGATGAGCATGAGCCAGGAGAAAGAGGAAGTTAAGAGAAATAGTATGAGCAAAGAAAGACAAAGTGAGAAATCTTGGCATAGTCAGAGTGGAGAGTGATTGGTGTGGCTGAATTCCATATAGTGGGAATGAGGATAGAGAAGGAAGCTGGATAAAGCCCCAGAAGACCACGAACATTCAGCTGAGAAGTTTTAACTTGATCTTTTTTTTAAAAAAACTAAAGTTTATTGGGGTGACAATTGTAGTAAAGTTACATAGGTTTCAGGTGTACAATTCTGTAATACGTCATCTATATATCACATTGTGTGTTCACCACCCAGAGTCAGTTCTCCTTCCACCTTAAAGGCGCTGGGGAAGCACCCAAGAAGGAGAGTGATGGGGTCAGGTTGGCCTTGTATAAAAGATGAATCTGGTGGCCATATAGGAAATGAATAAAAAGGAAACAAGAGAAAAAATAGAAAAACAACTTGAAAATCTACAGCAACATGGTGTATATAAGACAGAAAGTATAAAAATTACAATGAAAAGAATTATTGGCTTGAGAATGCTATGTGTGTTGGAAAAGACAAATGCATAAAGAAAATAAAAAATCAATGATTAAGCTGATAAAATAGGTTCATGCCAAATCACAGACTGAAATACAAAGCTGAGCACTGAAGATCCAAAGCAGGTATTTGAGCAGAGGAAAAATGTAACAGAAAAAGTTTTATGAAAGACAATATAGCACTGTATATTGGCTATTACAAAAAAGAAATCCAAATAAGAGAAAGTCATGCCCAGGTCTAGAGCAGTGGTGGTGAAAATGGAAAAGGAGAGGAAGATTTTAGAAAATTTCAGAGCTAAAGCTGATAGGACTTGATGACTTGTTGGTAACTCTGGGAATGCTGTACTGGCCTGGTCTGTTGAGACATCTATATCTCCATCTGATACTGATAATGAAGGATAGCTAGATTTGCTCCATCTAATATCGATAATGAAGGCTCAATACTAAATGCCAGAATTGTGACAAATGCTTTATATTTAGAATTTCCTGTAGTTATCACAACAATTCTAAAAGGTGACATCATCATCTCATTTAATAGATGAGGAAACTGAGGCTTGGAGAAGTCAAATGACTTGCCCAGGCTCTCAAAGTTTCCAAGTGGCAGAGCTGGGATTTGAACTCAAGACCATCTAACTCTCAAATGTATTATCAAAGCCATTAGGCTGTAAGGTTGGCCCATGTATTTCAATTACTTTGGACAAAAAATGTTTTGAAGCAACCGTTATTTAACCACAGTGCTATTATGACTTCCCAGGAAATCATCCCCACCTAGGGAGCCCTGTGATCACAAATATAACCTCAACAAAGACTTGTCTAGTGCTGCATGTCTGAGTCAGCTGTCACTCTATTTATCGACTTTCCTTGGAATCCAAAAATCAGCAGCTGGAAAGCTTGGTACCACCTAATCAGGCAAAACTGGGGGTGATCAAGGGGACAAGGGCTCTTACTCTTATTCAAACCATGAAAGCACAGAAAGGGGAAAAATTCAAGAAAGACCAGAATGCCCCTAGACCCAGGGCAAAGAAAAGGCTAGGCATTAACTGAAATCTATCAGTAACCCTCAACCTATTGCTTAAAACCTAATGATGAGAAAAGGAGTCAAAAGTAGTAACAGGACAAATCCAGATGCTTAGCTTTTATCTCTTTGGTTTCTATCACTGGATTCCACTTGACTGCATGGCTAGAGAATAGAGCTCCAAGAAAAACTGATAAAAGGAACTTTGTTTAACCACAGATGAAAGAGGAGAGAATTTTTAAAACGTTCTCCTAGAGTATTCCAATACCATATTTTAACCTAGTTGCCTCCCAAGATAAAACATATTTAACTTATGAGTAAATAATTCTAAAATAACATTACTAATGTGTTATCAATTAAATTTAAATAGGTCTCAGTCCTCAGAACACTCAACATCTGTGCAGTAGCTGACATTTTTGTGTATCACACCCTTCTCAAAATTCTCTTTTCTGGGGTTTCCTGACTGTACACTTTCCAAGTAATGCTTTGATGACTCATTTTTGGCCTCTGCTACCAGAATCTTTTCCAAATTCCTTAAAAAGAAGCTTTCCCCAATCATCTGATGAAGATTCTCTTTCCCTTTTTCACTAATCTATTTCAGTTGGTAATTTCACCCACTGGCATATCATTAACTCTAACCTGAACGCTCTCCAAAGCCCCAGGTCACAAAAATGAAATGGCTGCTGGAACAATTCATCTATCTAAACTTAAAATTCTCCACAGAACCTTAAAATCAAGCTGCCTAAAAGCTAACTCATCCGTTCCTCCTCCGGACTTCCTTATTTCTGTTCATGGTCACCCAAGTTTCAATCGTTATAGATCTATCTGACCCTTCCCTCCTCATTGCCCATGGTATCAATTTCTTCCTGAGTATATTTGATTCCATATCCAACAAGTCTTTCACGTTAATTTTCTCTGCTTCATTCCTGCTGCCACTAGGCCTCCACTTTATTGAATCATCCGGTAAACAATCAAAGAGAATTTACTAAGTGTTAGGCACTGTAATGAATGGCCTGGCCCTTACCTTAAGTGCTTACCTTTCAGGGGAAGCATATATGTGTACAGTGAAGCTAGAAGAGAAATATGTAGTGGATTCTCAATGAATCTGGATGAAGTCCCACATAGACTAGTACAATATAATGTCCTGACTAGTCCCAAGTCCAACTCCAATGTCTCCCTCCTTCAATGTATTAGTCACACTGCTATCCTTTACTTGGTCTGTGGCTCATAAAATGATAATTCAGAATACTTGAGCTAAGACTGTGACAATGGGGAAGCCAGAGTTCAGCCAAGTCAATATGCCTTAGGGACAAATGAGTCTTAGAGGAATGTTCAAGGAAAAGGGGGAAAATAATAATGAATTCCACATCTCTGGCTTGGGTAACTAGTAGATGTCAAGTCACTGAGAAAAGGAATTCAGTAGCAGTGACAAATGCTGGTTAAGAAGAACAGAGGGAGGGAGGAACAGGGAGAGGGAAAGAAGGGAGAGACGGGGGTGAACCAAAGAATCCAACAGACCACCAGAGCTGAAAAGGAGCCCAGTTACACTCCAGAGCAGTGTCATAAGACCACATTATTCCTAGCGTAAAAGAGGACACAGTCCACTTTTCTTCCACTTGATATTAAGATATATAGTCACCACCTTACCCTGCATCTACAGTCCAGGACTATTCATCCACATATGCTTTTTACAGCTAACTAACCTGAATGGAGAAGAAACTACTGCTCAGTTATTCCAGTGACACCCTTTATTTGTAGTCTTACTCTTTTGTAGTCCCTCTGGGCACTTCTCTTCCCTCCCGCTTTTCTGTGACCTTCTCTAGGAAATTGAACTGAAAGAACTTAGGGCAGGAATCATGTCTGTCTCTGAAGTAAGCACTCAATAAGTGCTCAACATAGAATCAAAGGTGCTGTCTGGTCATATGGTAGTTCCATTTCCAGTTTTTTGAGATACCTCCATACTGATTTCCATAGTGGCTGCACCAATCTGCAGTCCCACCAACAGTGCAGCAGGGTTCCCTTTTCCCCACAGCCTCCCCAGCACTTGTTTTGTGATTTATTGATGATAGCCATTCTGACCGGGGTAAGGTGGTATCTCATTGTGGGTTTTATTTGCATTTCTCTAATGATTCGTGAGGCTGAACATTTTTTCATATGCCTGTTGGCCATCTGTATGTCCTCTTTAGAGAAATGTCTCTTCATAACCTCTGCCCATTTTTTAATTGGGTTGTTTGTGTTTTTGGTGTTGAGTTGAATGAGCGTTTTATAAATTTTGAATATTTACACCTTATCAGATATATCATTGACAAATATCTTCTCCCATTCAGTAGGCTTCCTTTTTGTTTTATTGATGGTTTCCTTTGCTGTGAAAAAAACTTTTAAGTTTGATGTAATCCCATATGTTCATTTTTTCTTTTACTTCCCTAGCAATGTAAACAGAAATAGTCTCAGAGACACAGAGGAAAAACTGATGATTGCTAGCTGGGAGGGAGTGGGGATGAGGGAGAAGGGGAAGGGATTAGGCAGCATAAATTGGTAACCTCAATATGGCCTCAGGGATAGGAAAGACAGTCTGGGGAATATAATTAATAATGTTGTAAATATTTTTTAGGGGGCCAGATGGATTCATGTCTTGTTATGAAGACCACTTCATGGACAGTGTAGAAGCCTGTCCACTGCACTGTACATCTGAAGCTGCCATTGAATAATGTTATATGTCAACTATAATTTAATATACATATAGTCATGGGATGTGGAGTACAGTGTGGAGAGTGGAGTCAATGGAGTTGTAATAAATATGTATGATATCAGGGGGAGGGTAGGTTGGGGGAGGGGGGTTGTCACCTTGTGAGGGGTGAAAAGCATAACTATTGCACTGTTTTGTATACCTGAAAGTAATTTTTTAAAAGTGCTGTTTATATGCCCTGTTCTACTAGCATACATGCCTCTCAGGAGTTATAATCTACTTATTAAAACACCAAAGTAACAAATCTAATGAGGTGTAGTGGTGATGATGATTATTTTGATGATGATGATGATGATGATGATGATGATGATGATGATGAAAGAGAAGAAGAAAAAGAAAGGGATGAATATGGCACTAATAATATCTGCATTTCAAGTCAGCTTTAGAGAATCCTCAAAAGAATGGGAGGCAACAGTAACAAAAAGGATAGAAAAATGAAGAGCATCAATTCCATTTATCAGAGACAAAAACCCATTATCCTAAGTGTTCTGCCATTCTTGGGCTACATATTTAATTAACTATGATAGAGACTACTTCAAATTTGGCCTGAAAGTATGGAATGTGGACTACATATTTATGAGAACATATAACTTGAATAAAAACCTCTTGAAAAGGTATTGAAACTCTCTTTCATTGATTTCTATGACATATAATCTATTCAGACTATTTTCTCCCATTTCTTAACGAGCTTTTCTTTCTTCAGATTTTATTAATGTGTATGTTCCCTAAGGCACAACCCTGATCTCTCCACTCTTTTGCTCTGTACTTTTTCTATCAGAGCTCATCTACATTCTCAGTTCCAACTTTTTTCTCTACGCAGAGGGCTCGTAAATATTTCTGCTAGCTCTGATTCTTCTCTTTGTTCAGACTCATAGCTCCAAACAGTATCTTGAGTAGTTTTCATTTGGCTGCCTTTCTCTTAAGTCAAAATATTTCAAAAGACACATCATCTTGCCCACAAAGCTGCTCCCCCTCCTGACCTCCCATCTTCTTGAAGCCATGTCCCTCCTCACTACCAACCCCATTTGACGGTGCTGATTACAGAGAAACTCTTCTAAAAGCTCTCTCATCAATTCCACACTCAGTCTCTCCTCAATCCACTTCAAATTAGTCTCTTACCCAATACCACACCACAGGAGTAGTCAATAGCTTACCAGAACCAATGATCAATTCTCCTTTCCATTGACTTCTCAGTACAATCTTCTTCTAAGATTTACTTCCCAAGGTCTTTTAAGATTCCATACTTTCTTGTGTCTCTGTCTACCATTAACATCTCTCTCTCAGTTTCTTTGTTGGCTTCTCTATAAAACCTCTACTTGTGGAGAGCCCCGGAGTCTTGCCTTTGGTCTTCTTCTTTATTCCAACTACATGCTGTGAGTCCCCTTACTTTAAATATCATATATATTTTGTTGGTGCTCAAATGTGTACCTCTAGCCATAGATTTTCTCTGATTATCAGGCTCATATTTCCAACGGTCTTCTTGATGTCTCTGCTTAACAGGCTTTTAAACTAAACATGGCTGAAATAGAAATATTGATTTCACCTTCCCTAAGCCCACTCCTCTCAAGCATCCCGACTCGGGTAATGTTATTAACAGCTATCTGAACCTGGAAGATATCATGGCATCATTAGTGCTGCTGTCTGAGCAGTTGCGACCCTCTGCCTCCCTGGCACAAGACAGGGTTGTGCTCCTTGGCACCTCTGCGGTAGGTGGAGTAGTGTGATTACTTTTGGCCAATTAGTTTTGAGCAGAAATGATCTGTGTCATTTCCAGGCCAAATATTTAATTGTTCCCAGTATGAAACCACCTAAATTTCCCTTTTCCCTAGTCAATGTCAGCCGCCAATGTTCCAGTTAGTGGCTATCCCATCATCCTATGTTCCAAAGTTAGGACAATCCTAAAAATATCATAGCCACCAACCAACATACAAAAAACATGACCTGTTAGTGAGACATAAACCTCTTCTGTTTAATGCCTCTGATATTTTGGAGTAGTTTGTTGTGACAACACAACCTAGATTATCTTGACTAATAACATGTCCTCAATTACTTACCTCTCACACCCAACATCCGATTCCTCAATAAATCCTTTTGACTCTATCTCCAAAATATACCCCACATCCTTCTACTTTTTACCAACTCCATTGCTACAACTCTAATCTGCATTGTAATATTTTCTTGCTTGGATGGCAGCAACAGCCACCTACCTATCTTTTGTCTCCACTAGTGGACACTCTGGTCCATCTGCCATAGACCAATCACAGGGATTTTTCTAAATTCAGATCAGTCACCCCCATGCTAAAAAGTTCCCTGTGGCTTTTCCTTGTAATCAGAATAAAACCCAAATTCCTTACCATGGCTTAATGGCTCTACATAACTTGGTCTTACTTAATCCATTCTCCTTTATATCCCTTGAATTCAACAAGCATCTACCTCAGGTCTTTGCATCTACTGTCCTTTAACTTCCTGTCAATTGAGCCTCAGCTCCCTACCAGCTCAGCTCTCTTAAATGGCACTCCATTACCTTCTATTCCTTCATCATGCCTTATTTTGTTTCCTCTCCTCATAGCATTTATATGTATAGTTTAGATTTGTTTTCTTACTCTCTGTTTCCACCTACCAGATGGTAAGCTATAGGAAAGCAGGGACTTTTGCTGTGGTCATTGTTGTTGCTCACTGCTCTAGGTCTAGCCTCAGCAGAAAGTAATGTCCAGTGAGCTAGATGTGAACTAGAGAAATTCTGCCAGCCTTCCCCGCATTCCTAGTCCCCAAGCATTGTGTTTTGATGAGCCTTCAGTCTTTCAGGGTATTAAAGTCTTAGGACTACTTTTGGGATCTTTGATTTTGATTCTTTATATGATATATATATATTTAAGTATATGTATAAAAATACATATATACACATATAATATATGCACACACACACACACACACAACGCACGCATGCACACATATTTTTAATCTAAAAGCTATCCAGGTATTATCAATCAGACTTCTCAGCATGAGGGAGGCTCTTTTGGCCAGCCCAATCCTCTCTTACTCCCTCTCCACAACCCCAAACTCTGCTTTCCATTACTATAGATGATTAATGGCCATATCCATTTGTGAGTAAAATACTATCTTTGCAGAACCCAAGAAAGAGTTCCTGACAAGTTCTGATTAAGTCTTTTGTACCAATCAAGAACTGTAAAGTCACTCCACCAAAATAGTCCACTGGGAAATAGTGGCTTCTGCTTGTGTCAAAAAATATACTCATTCATTTATCCATCCACTTATCAGGACAATGTGTGTGGAAGCCATGCAAGGGAAGAAAAATTAATTATTCATTCAACAAACATTTATTGATTGGCACTATATGTCAGGAACTGGTCCAAGCTAGCTAAAAGGAAGCAAGAATGCTAGGATGAGATGGAAGCTTGTTATTCTTTATGCAGGAGAGCCAGGGAAGTCCTATAAAATAGTGGCATTTCAGCAGGGACTTGAAAACATTGAGGAATAAGCCATGTAGACATCTGGGGAAAGAGAATTCCAAACAGACAGACAGCAATGACTGAAGCCCTGAGCAGTCAAGTGAATGACATATTCAAAGCACATCAAAAAGGCTGATGGGACTGGATCAGGGGAAATGAGGGGGAACATCCTGGAGATGAGGGCAGAGAGGTGGCAGGGGCCACATCCTACAATGTCTTCTAGGCCTTCTCAGAACTTGAGCTCTGCTTCTGAGCAAGATGGAAAGCCATGGGAGGGTTTTTAGCAGAGGAGTGTGTGTTCCTCCTATGTTTTAAGAAGAATATTCTGGCTGTTAGGGAGCTAATAGACTTGGGGAAGGAGAGAACCAGGGGCAAAAACAAAGCAGGAAAGCATTTAAAAGATTATTGCAGCAATCTAGTGATAAAAGATGGTGTCTGAGACCAGTGTGTCCCACTTTAGGGCATTTCATGAACCCCAGATTGCTTTGCCGGCCCCTCCTCTGTGACCCTGAAGCACGGAGACAATGCCTCATTAAAGCACGGCTCAGACTGCATTATAACCATTTGTTCATTTCCCTGACCAGAGTTAGAGCTCTTCAATAAAAAAGATATGTCTTAGCTGCCTTTTCACTTTGCCTTTATACATTATGTGCAAAAAATGGGAATTAATGAAATACATAAAGTATAACACAAGTCAATTTACTTATTAGCAAAAGAAACAGCATAGTGAAGTTGCACCAAATTTATGTATAACTTTACACCAATTCAGCTGTCTACACTTGGGAGGAAATGGTAGGGAGTGACAAAATTGTCTACTTACCACCTAACCCTTTGCCTTATTCCAAGTACACTCAGCCTTCATAAGTACTGAAAAGAGATGCTTCAGCAGAAATGCAAAGAGAAATCAATGATATTAACTCTTGGTTTTGGAGCTTTCAAGAAACCTGGACTTTTAGGAGTGGTTTAAAAGCCTGTCGAGGGTAAAGTTGACTGTAAGCATTTTTTCCCCTCATGTGCCCACTTTAGAATGTAATCTCCATATAAACTGTGACTCTGCTGTGCCCCTCCTCCAAAGGCCTGCTTACTCCTCACCTCTAGACCCTGATTGTAACACTTGCCCAAGATCCATGAAGCCCAGCTGTTAGATCCTGTCTCCCTTCTAAGATCTTCCAACTCCAGAATCAGTGTGGTTAATGCAGTCAGTGAAAAGAGGCTCCCAAACAAGATACAGTCCATTTTCAACCTTAAAGTACAAAGGTTTAGGAAGAGAACAAATCCCCCAAGTAGAAAAATGAGAATGTGCCAACTTGGGCCAGTGAAGCAACGTCCTCCACAACGAGACTGAAGAACAAAAGGACAGCAACTTGTCTGTTCCCCTTCCCCCAATTCCCCAGCGCTGTTCCCATCCCCCAATTCCCCAATAAAAATAAAAAAAGAGAATCTTTTCCAGCGGATGCTATTATCCATCTTTGGGTGTTCTCCAAGTGAACCATCCTTAGAAAGTGTTCATATAAATATTACTAGTGTGATTAAGTTGTCACTCTAATGTTCACCAGGGAATCACGACTCTAAGATGCCACTAATATAAAATAGCAAATTTGGAAATTTTAGCATGTCATAAATTATGAAGCCAATCATGACCAAATATTCTGTTGATCAATAAAGAATTCTAAAAGGACTCTTGGAAGGTAAGTTTTTGTCTATCTAAAAGCACTCCTTTTCCTGACGTCCAAGGTTCTCTACAACTTGGCCCCAGCTCCCTTAAGCACACGTAAGTACCCTCCACTCTCCTAGAATCCACGGTCACTGACACAGTGCATTCTGCAGAGCCTCGCTCCATCTACTGAATCCCAACCACCTGCTGATACCTACATGTTTGTATCTGCTTACTTTCACTTAGTCTGCCCTTCTATATCCTGCTTTGTGAAGCCGGGGCACTCCACTGGAGTAAGAATAGTTCAGCGTGTTCTTCTACAGCCTGAATGGGATATCCCTAAATGCACCAGCACCTCTTGCCAATTCCATAACTCAAATGGTAGACACAGTGCCTCAAGTTGACCACAAGCTAATCCAGGTGAATGACTGAGTTTCACAGGTATGAGGAAAAAGGTGCTCGAGATTATTCATGCTTTTCATTCTCTGGAGAAGTGTCGTCCAATAGGAATATAATGGAAGTCACATATGCAATTTAAATTTTTCTAATAGCCACATTTTTAAAAGGTAAAGAGAAACAGGTGAAATTAATTTTAATACCTTTTATCTAATAGATCCAGAATGTTTTATCATTTCAATATGTAATCAACATAAGAAATTTTTTATAAAATGTTTTACTTTTCTTTTTTTTTTACTAACTGTTCAAAACCCAGTGTGTATTTTACACTGACAGCACACCCCGATTCAGAGCAGGCCCCTTTCAAATGCAATGGGGCCTATGGCTCGTGGCTTCTGAATGGATGGCAAAGCTCTGGAATGACTTTCCTCCATGATCATTTAACATGTCGGTATCCTGATATATTACTAAGTCACTAGTGAATTTTTGTTCGTGTGCAAAACAATGTCTCACTTTCTGACAATTCTTGACAAACAGCTAGTCAGGAAGTAGAGGCTAATGGCTATCAATATGGTCTCTGGAACAAGACTATGTGAATTTTAATTCCAGTTCCAACCCTTTAGGAGTTATATGGCCTTGAGCACACTACCTTGGTGCTTTGGTTTCCTTTTTTTCCTCCCCAGTGACAATGTAGTACTTATGTCCCAGAGTTAGTGAGGGCTAGATATGTTCTAGTGCTAGACACTGTTTAGCATGTAGGAAGCAAGCAATTAATGTTGACTACTATTTCTAGTTCTTTTTTATTGTTAGTATTAGCTAAAATTAAAATAATAATAATTATTATTAACTAAAATTGAAATTCTGAGGCTGCAGGGCTGAAGGTCAGGCAGTAGATAAGATAATTCCACAAGAGACAGGTACAATAGCTGTCTTACTAAGGCCCCAGCTCAAACAGCCCCATGACCATCAAGCTGTCACACTCTTTTGGGTCCCTGCCTGACTCCGCCAGTGTGAGCCCCTGCCTGTCTTCCTGCCCCTGCACCAACCATCCCCACTGCTGATGCTTTGTCACACAGGCAGGCTCACACTCACCCATTGGCTCTGGAAGGGAACTGGACAGGACAGTGAATGAAAATCGAAACAGACACCACAGAACATGGACAACCAGTTCCATATTGATTTGGGCCAAACCCACCCAACTCTAACACTGGAATGAACAGCAAAGGAGTATCAACCATGCATTGAGGGAAAGGGTATGTCCTGATCTCCCACACACCTTTTACTCAGGGTGGCTAACCACCTTCATCACTGACAGCAGGATGCACAGGAGATAAGAATGGAAAATTAAGCAGGAGGCCCACTTTTCCAAAAACATTTCTTGAGCATCAGTCAGCTGCTTTGGGAGGTCTAGTCACTTTCCTTTAGGCTCAAACAGTTAATGAAATAAGTCAAGTCCATTCTTCACTGAAACATCACTACCTGGAAATAATTTAGAACCAAAGGAAAAAACGCACACATGTGCACGTGCGTGCGCACGCGCGCACGCGCACACACACGCACGCACGCACGCACAGTTTCCTCCTCTGCTGTTTTCAAGGAAACTGAGGTCACCATAAAACAATTTACAAACCACTGACCTGAAGTATCTTACGGATTTTGAAAACTGAAAACACCAGGAGTGTCTTGCTGCAAAGATTCAGGGAAACCCTGGTTCCAATTCCTACTATTTCTCTTGTTTTCTCTTGTGGTATGTATGTCTGTATGGCAAACAGTTTTCTAGAGTACGACAAAGCTAGAAGCAAAGCTAATGATTCAGGACATCTGCGCACAGATGCTGCTCCTGCCTCCAGACGAGGAAGTGGCCTCGCGATGCCACATTTGGGTCAAGAGCCAGGAGATCCCACTATCTGAAAACAGTCCTTTGAATGCACATGCCGAGATTATCAACGTCAACTCTTTCAGAATCTGACATAAGTCCCAATCACATAAGGCAGGACCGTAACAAGAAGTGAGCTTTCCAGAAGGATTTGGAAGGACTCAGCCCACACGAATGGCATCTCTCGCAGGGGCTCGCCGCTAGGAAGGACCCTGGGCGCCAAGGGAAGCTGTGTTGGGAAACACTCACTACATCTGCTCCTTCCTTATGTGGTCAGCATACTTCTGACAGTACTTTTATCTCTGGGCAATTAACTCAGAAATTAAATAATGTATGTTTATCATGTCTTCCTGCCAATCCATGACCCACTTGAAATACTCTGGTACCCGTTAAGGGGGCATTGCCTCAGATTGCGTACAAGCTAGGTTCAGGAGGTGAACCAGCCATCTCAGGCACCGAGGTCCTCGGTGTAGACATTTTCAAACCTGGGCAAGTCACCCAATGACATCTGTAAAGGAGAGGGACAACAGGTAACAACTACAAAAAAGGAGTTGTTGGTGCAAGTTGATAAAACCAAAACCACTCCACTTTGGGTTGCTATACATCAAGGAACTGATTAAAATGAGACGGAAAACTCTGCATTCATGCATGAGCTGGGGAGGGAGGGAGATCACAGGACAAAAGCGGTCAAATTCCAAATTCAGAAACGACTAGCAAAAACATTCTTTATCTATTGGTATTACAAATACAGCCCAATCGAAAATTCCATGTTATACTTTCTGCTCAAGAAACTGGCATCCCTTAATGTTATTCAACTTAACAACACTCTGTAAACAGGACCCAGCCTAACCTTTAGCTTAATCTCCTACCTTTCTCCCCATAAATTCCCCATGTTTTAGACACACTCAAATACATGTTTATGAAAGAGAAATAACATGCATGTTCCCACTTCTGTATGATTTGGATTACACTGCTCCTTTAACAGAATATCTGTTCCCTATCTCTTCTGTCTGGCAAAATCATGGCCAATTTTCAAATTTGTCTCAGGCCTTCTCAAGTAAAAGTTGCTCCTTCCCCTTGACTAACATAATATTTTTAAGACGCTTTTTGTTTAAGTAAAACATATATTCAGAAAAGTGCACAAATCAAAAGCCAACAGCTCGAGTAATTTTCAGGGTGACCATTCTTATGTTCTCACCACTCAGAGCATCAAGAAATAAAACATGCCTGGGCCGGCCGAGTGGCTCAGTTGGTTAAGAGCTCGCTCAAGAGTTTGAGCTCTGAGCAACAGCGGTTCGAGTCCAGCCCGAGCTGAGCAGCCGCTGAGCTGCCAACAGGTAGCAGGATGGCTCAGCTTAAAAAAAAAAAAAAAAAGAAAAGAAAAGAAATAAAACATGACAGCACCCTAGAAGCCCCCCTCTTGGCCCCCACTCAACTCAGTCTTCTTCAGAGATAACTGACTTACAACACCATAGGACAGCATAGCCTGTTTTAAACTTTATATGAAAGGAAAACTATAATATATACTCTTCTGCGTCTAGCTTCTTGTATTCAGTGTTATGTTTGTGAGATTTATTTATGTTGTTGTACATAGTTTATTCATTTTTAT
Organism: Hipposideros armiger; assembly: GCF_001890085.2. Taxonomy (NCBI): domain Eukaryota; kingdom Metazoa; phylum Chordata; class Mammalia; order Chiroptera; family Hipposideridae; genus Hipposideros; species Hipposideros armiger. The sequence continues at coordinate 808,726 of NW_017731449.1, read as the reverse complement.
TTTTGTATAACATTCCATTTTGTGAATAGAACACAGTCTATTTACTTACGCTATCATTCATGGCCATTTGGGGTGCTTCCAGTCTGGGACTATTTTAAATAGAGTGTTTATCAATATTTTTGTACACATATTACAATGTACATATGTATGCATTTCTGTTGGCATGTACCTATGAGTGGATTTGCTGGATCATAGGTTATGCGCATATGGTCAGCTTTAGTAGATATTGTCAGAATATTTTCCAAAATACAGTAAAACCTTGGATTGCGAGTAACTTGGTTTGCGAGTGTTCTGCAAGACGAGCAAACATTTCTAATACATTTTAACGTGGTAAACAAGCGATGTCTTGCAATACGATTAGCTTGTTTCTGGGATGAATTATGCTCGCAAACCAAGGTATTACTGTATTTGCCCCAATTTTCACAAACTTCTTGCACCAATCCATGTATGAGAGTTCCAGTGGTTTCTCATCCTCTCCGAAACTTGGTATTGTCAGATCGACAATTCACTTGGTTTATGTGTATGGTGTAAAGCAGAAGTCAATATTTATTTTTTCCATAAAGATATCCAGTTGATCAAGAATCTTATATTGAAAAGATTCTACCTTCCCTTCTGTTATGCAGAATCACCTTTAACATAAAGCAAGTGTCCGCACATGTGTGAGTCAGTTCTTTGGTCAAATTGTTGAGTTTAATGCCAACACCTCATTGTTTTCTTTGAATGATCAGAATAATTCACCTGAGACTCCATATGGCCACAAGTTCTCTTTGAGAGGAAGTTTTGTTTACAAATTTGATGTCTTTGATAGATCTGCCATTTCTTCTTCTGACAGTTTTCCTTATTAAAACCTATTTTTATCGCTTCCCAGGCAACTCAACGTCCTTAGAACCCTTCAACTTCAGCTACCCTCTTCCTGACTTTTCTGCTATTTTTGTCATGCTTTTTTAAAATTTTACATATATTTTAAACTCCATCATATATTACCACTTTTTTTGGCTTAAAACAACACAAATTTATTATCTGACATTTCTGGAGATCAGAAGTCTAAAATGGACCACGCTAAAGTAACAGTGTTGAAAGGGCTGGTTCCTTCTGGAGGCTCTGGGGGAGAATCTGTTCTCTTGCCTTTTCCAGCCTCTGGAGGCCCCCCACATCCCGGGCTCATGGCCCCTTCCTCCATCTTCAAAGCTAGCAGCATTGCATCTTCCAACCTCCCTTTCTATTATCATGTTTATACTATCAATAATTATTTATATTTACACTTTCTATTGCTGTTTATTCTTTCTTTCACACCCATGATTCCATCTGAGGACATTTTCCTTTTGCCTAAAGAATTTTCTTCAGTATTGCTTTTAGAGAAAGCATTCCAGGAATAAATTCTCTCACTTTTTTGTTGGAAAATATCATTTTCCATTCTTAAAAGAATATGTTTACTGATTATACAATGCTATCAGAAGGAGTAATTGTTTTCTTTTAGCATTTTGAAGATGTTATTGCATTATCTTCTTGCTTCCATCATTTCTCTTGAGAGGTCAACTTTAAATCTTATCGTTACTTCTGTGAAGGTATTACATTTTTTTTCCCTCTGGTTGGTTTTCAGAATTTCTTTCTGTGTTTTGTTTTCAGCAGTTTTACTGCTTTTGTATTTATCCTGCTTGCACTTGCTGGCAATGCTTAATCAGGGCTTGATGTCTTTCTTCCATTTTGAAAAAAAGTGAGATACCTTCAACTATTGTTTCTTCTCCTTCCCTTCTCGCTAGTTCTCAGATAGCCTAATTTAAAGTATATTAGATGCCTCACTGTGCTGCGTAAGTCCTTTCTTCTTTTTTCTGATGTTTTCATTTTTCTTTTCTCCCCACTGTGTATATTTTCTACTGATCTACCTTCTATTAGGTGTCGGAAAAGTCATGACGCATTTTTGCAATGAAAAACAGAAAAATATACGTCATGACTTTTCCGGCAACCCAATAGATAACAGCCCTCTCTTCAGCTGTGTCTTATGTTCTTAAATATCTACTGAGTTGTTAATTTTAGATATTGTATCTTCCATTCTATTGTTTCCACCTGATACTTTTACACATCTCAGCCAAAATTCCCCATCTTGTCTTCTGTTTTCTTGAGGATATTTATTACAGTTATCTTTAAGTTTTTTGTTGGTAACTCCAACATATGGCTCTTCTATGTTTATTTCTAGTATCAGTTTTTTTCCCCTTAGGTTTTAGTACTTGATCTTATCTCCTGGTATATTTGCCAATATTTAACGAACTGCTAAACCCTGTTTATAAAAATCCGGGGGGGGAAATCATTTGAGGTTCTGCATAATCTAATATCCTCCAGGAAGAAAATATCTTTGCTTCGGACAGGTGTTTAGATCAGTGGTAGATCTTCTTAATCCATCCTGAAATGGAACTGATTCAAAGCTATGTTTCCGTTTTTGTGGGAACTGGTCTATTTGTGGTCGCTCTTCTTATTCCTAGAGAGTACCTCTTCAGGGGTCACCCAGAGTATTGGCCAAGGCCCCTCCTACTTGGATAGATCTGGACTCAATTTTTGTCTCCCCAGCTCCATGAGACTACTGAAAGTCCTGCTCAAATTCTCAGCCTCTTTGATATCACTGCCTGCTTGGCCTCTTGGGAAATATTTTGAAGGGAAATATATATGCTGACTTTTGGTCTGGCCCCTTTGTGCTTCCCTTCTCTTTTCCCAGGATCTTGGCCCTTCAAGTCCGCTCTGCCTTGGGAGATCTCTGCTGCCTTCACACTGATCAATTTCATGCTTTTTTATCTTTTCTAGTTGTTCTTAGTGGCAGGTCACTCTGATACAAGCTTATGCATCATAACCAGAAATCTCACTTAGTATTTTAAGCATCTTCATAAATGTGGCACCTTTATTCTCTATCATGATTACTACAATTATTTCCAATCTATTTGCCAATATCTCTCACTGGCCTCTGGACCCCTTGAAGGAAGGAACCATTTTATATTAATTTTAATATATCTGTGGCTAGCATAGTGCTACCTAATACATAATAGATATTGAGTATACATTGACTAAACTGAATTGAAGTAAACTAAAGAAAGATACAATCAGAATAACACCAAGGCAAAATGCCTGTTCAGGTTTTTAAAACTGTTTGAAGATGAATTAATTCTTTTCTTATAAAAATTATGTACTTTATCATAGTTTTCAGCCTTTGCTTCATCCTCTCTATGTACTTGCATATTAACAATGCTTACTTCATGCTATTTCTTTCTTTGTGTTTCTGTATCTCTATCTCCATCTTCTTCCTTTTCAACATTAAATACAAGACACGTTTTTAATAAAAATTCTTATTGCAGTCAAAATAATTAGCACCTAATAGAATACATGTATTGCATCAGTAATTTTAGGTCATAGGTCAGACATTCTTAATGTTACTTTTCAAGTTAAATGTAAAAGCCCTAGATAAAGTATTCCTCTTTGGATACAGAATTGTGTGTCCTTAAACACCATATTGTTCCAAAGGATGATAGAAACTAGACCTCAGATCTCAACAAGAAGTGAGATACCTTCCACCTGACCATCACTTTATCTCCAACACTTTGCACAGTATCTGACATATAGATAGAAGTACTTACTACAAAGCTATTTGATAAGTTAATCAATGAATCCTCAGAGGTGTATTAAAGACCAATAATTTAATGATCTCAAAGTTTCCATCCTTGTCAAACTACTTCTTTAGGTTGTCTATGAACTAGTTTCGGTGTGTCAATTAGGTTCGCAAACTCATCCTAGAAAAAGTGCTACATACATCATTTGCTGAATATCACTACCATCACCTTTGAAGTACTCCCCATGAGAAGCTCTGCTTTGATGCCAGTACCTAGTCCACTCTTGAAAGCAATTTTGGAAATCTTTTTTCTGGAATGGCCATCAGCTGTCATCATATTACCCTTGATGTCCTGAATGTCATCCAAATGTCTTCCTTTCAATATTTCTTTTATCTTCCAGTAAAGGAAGAAGTCATTGGGGGCCAGATCAGGTGATCAGGGAGGGTGTTCCAATCCAGCTATTTTTACTGACTAAAAGCTCCCTCACAGCCAGTTCCATGAGAACTGGTGCATTGTCATGATGCAAGAGCCATGAATTGTTGGCGAAAAATTCAGGTCATCTAACTTTTTCACGCAGCCTTTTCAGCACTTCCAAATAGTAAACTTGGTTAACTGTTTGTCCAGCTGGTACAAATTCATAATGAATAATCCCTCTGATATCAAAAAAGGTTAGCAACATCATCCCAACAAGTTCCTGAACTTAATTATCAGTCCTCGTATAAGGCCATTGTAGCATCAAACTTCACTTCCTACTCACAGAGAAGGGAAATTGATATCACTCTTGACAGAAAAATCTCAATGTACTGATGGTGAAAAATTTTGTAGTTTTCTATATATTGGCATGCTATTGAAATTAATTGATGAAACTGAAATTAATTACTTATTTAAGAGCAGGGACTTTTTTATTTATTTATTTATTTTTTGCACAGCTGGGTCTTCACATTAAGCTATATAATCAAGTTTTGTTCTGTTTTTTGTCATATAACCAAAATAAATATTTTGTTTCAACTATTGTAGAAATATAAGAAAAACGCTTAAGAGTCCACACTAATGATAATGATAGATTAGGTCAACTACATGGTCTACAGAGACTACCAGACATAACTTTATGACCTTCCATGAGAGTCACTGTTGGAAGCCATAGGCCCAAGAGACTTAAATGCTAATTAAACATCTTGAACTCTAGAAAGAATACAAGGATTTCCATCAGCAACCCAGAGGGGAAAGTCTAAAGTAGGTAGAGAATGAATATACTTGGGGAATAGTTTTTTTTCCCCACAAAAGCATCCTTTTATAACAGTTTTGGTGCCTTCATTTTCAATTATTCAGTAATCCTATCTGCTTTGGGGATTTGGTTGTGTTTTGCTTTATCTTCTGAATGCTGGTATTCAAGCTGTGATCTTCTCACATTTCCTAACAGTTTTGAAAGACAGCACATGTGAGATATTGGGGTTGGGGTAATACAATTTTGTAAGGGCTGGAAGAACTACAACAGTTTTAAGTGGAAAGGCAGCAAATTTCTGCTGATAAACAAGAGACCAGCTCCAAACCGACACCTGAATGGGAGGCTTAGCAGGAGAAGAAAGAAATGAGGAGGGAGGCATGCATTTATACACTCTCGAGGCCTCTAGATTCTCAGTAGGAAAAAGGAACTTGAAATGAGAGAAGACTGTCAGTATAGATTTTACAGGGTAAATCTGGCTTGTACTCTATTGAGTTTCTTTTACTATATTACCTGATTTACTGGCAATGCCAAATATTGTCAAGGATGCAAGGAAACAGGAACAGTTACACACTGCAAGTGGGAGTGTAAATTTTTACACTGCTTTGGAAAGCAATGTGGCGTTATCTGGTAAAGTTAAAAATACACCCAGCTTACAATCAAACAGGCAATTAAACTTCTAGGTATTAGTTTATACCAGTTTATACCTGGATAAACTCTGACCAGATGTGAATAAAAAAACACAGGAGTTTTCACTGTAGCCTTGACTGTAGTATTGAAAACTAGTAACTGTTGGGTTGTCGGAAAAGTCATGACATTTTTTCTCTGTTTTTTTGTTGCAAAAACGTGTCACAACTTTTTCTACAACCCAATCCATAAAAATCTAGCCACACTAGAAGGGGCAAAATAAGTGAAATAAAGTATATTCCTACAATAAGACACTCAATAGCAGTTATCATGAATAGCTGAAATCTACATGAATCTTTAAAACGTTACATTGAACAAAAGGTAAGTTGTACAAAGATGTGTACAGTAAGATACCATTTATATGAATTGTAAACACTCAAATTTTAGTATATATTGCTTAAGAACATAAACACATATAGTACAAACTTAAAACATGAACTAGAAAGCAACACAGCAACTCAAGCATTGTTATTTCTTCTGACACCGGAATCCTTTGGAGCTCTACCACTACTAATCTACCTGAGCTGGCATAAAAATGAAATCTATCTGCGCCTATAATTTCCCTAGGGATAGCTCAAAACTGCCCTTCTTACCTATCTTCAAGCTTTGCAATTGGCCTAGGGCAAAATGAACTCATCGATGACCCAATGGAGCTACTCGAGAAGGGCGGAACATTTTTAAAGGGACAACAATTTAATAAATGGAAATAAACGGGGTCAGTAACTCCTGGATCTCTGCATATATAGCTTTTTTCTTGGGCCGCTCTTCCTTTGACTATTTTCTATATAATGGGCTCTCAGGGGAACCATCTCTTAGGTCTTCCTTTACATGAGACTTAGATTCTTGTTATCACATCAGCTCTTCATGCTGTGGCTGATATAAGATGATTCTCATTTGGGTCATCTCTCTTGCCCTCAATGCATAGAAGGCCAAGTGGCCAATAAGGTGAGGTTCATGGAAAAGAAATCCTCTCAATTCTGCCTCTCTTCTAGGCCTTAAGTCAGTTCACAGAACAAGGAAATCAGATAGAGCTTCAAAGCTGAACTGAGACTTTCTATACAATGAATAAGAGTTTCTTCTGCCCCCAGTGCCACCCATTTGGCTGCCACTCTGTTCGTCATCCTACACTGAGTACTTGCTGTGTGGAGAACACACTGCTACCTCCGCACTCCTTCTCTGCTTTGGTAATTCTTGGACTACATCTTACATCTGAAACAGTCTGTACTGTCCTTAAATAGAGAAAGGCTTGCTCCTGTGTTGTCATGGGAAATTACAAAAATTGAGAGACGCTTTCAACCAATGCACTGAATTTAGGACGAAACAGAAGGACTACTTTTTTTCCTGATTCAAGTAAATCATTTGAATGTGACCTGAAAAACATAAAAGTCATTGGTATAAAGCTCACAAGTCACCTGCCTCCCCTACCCTCTTTCCTCTGATAGTCTATAAATACCAGGCTGTTTTCACCCTGGGACCAATTACAGAACTTTCACCCACCGCACACTCCTAATGGATCAACACGGACACCACAGCTTGTTTTACCCCAGCCACGTAAACACGGTGCGGTAAGAAATCTTGTTCCCTCACCAAAACTACCTGGGCATACGCCTTAAGCATGAAAGACTCTGTTTTCCTTTATGAGGCACTAATTATTCATTTGCAGTGACAACTGAAGTAATGCTTTTCCTATCCTTGCGATGCTGAGTCTCTCGGTGTTAATTGTGAATTTCAGCGTGCTGGGTGGGAATAGTGTGTGTTAGCCAGGGCTCCCGGGCTTCAGAAAGTTCCCCAATCGTTTGGAGAAAAATCAATCAGTGCCTACAAAAGTATTAGGAGTCCCTAAACACCAAACACCAACCTCCTTCTATAAATAAATAGATGTGAATGAGACTGCCGACTATGTAAGGCCAGCTGCTGCCTTGTTTTAACCTCATGATAACAGAATGTAATCTGAGAAACCCACGGGGCCCTGAGATCCTGTCTTTCCTAAATCAGTCCTGATAGGGACGGGAGGCCCAGGAGCCACGTCTAGCCCAGTTTCTGCTTAAGAGTGTGGGGTTAAGTCTGCAAACCCAGGGACCACTCATGACCTGTGGACTCCCATGTGGCCACTGTGTGACTCTCATTCCTGCTCTGTTACCTAGACCCACTCCAGACCTGACTTCTCTTGTATAATATATGCTGCCATGTGCTCCACTCCCCTTGAAAGACCTGAGACAACGGTGGACCTTAATCTGCTTAGATCGGGCCTTCCCTGTTTTGAGTCCCAAGCCCTCCCTGGTGCTATGAACTAAATTTTATTCACCCCTCACTCCAAATTCATGTTGAAGCCTTAACCCTCAGTGTGATGGCATTAGGCAGTGGGACCTCTAGAAGGTAACTGATTCCTGAGTATGGACCTCTCTGATGGGATTAGTGCCCTTATAGGAGGAGACACCTGAGAGATGATCCCTCTCTCCACCATGCGAGGACACAGCACAAAGGCCCAGACATCAAAGCCTCAGGCACTGTGATTTTGGATGTCTCAGCCTCCAGAATGGTGGAAAATAAATACCTATTGCTTATGCCACCCAGACTGTCATATTTGTTATGGCAGCCTGGGCCAACCGAGACACCTAGGAATTGGAATCTTTACCTTAGGATCCACAACTCTAATTTGCAGGTCTCTTGGAATCACAACACAGTCCTATCTGAATATTACACCCTCCGATGTACCATGCTACCTGGTGTATGGCACCCTTGGCATCAACAGCCACTTGAACCCTTGCTTGGACAGCCCGGATGCCCTGTAAAATGAAAGAAAATCAAAACAACACGAAAACACCAAACAGCCTCTGCAGCACAGTTTGCTCCACCAGCCTTTGTGAAACATTCCGAAGAGTGAGTCCCACCCACCCAGGCTCGATTCATTGACCCCACTCCTGGGGTCCTTTGTCACTGCCAATGGCTAGTACATGGGTCTGTTGATTTATGACAGGAGACTTAGATTTCAAGTCACAGGATTTAACCTGCAGTAAATCCAAATTTGCATAAGGATAATGAGCATTCTACTACACTTTATGCCAATAAGCCCTAATGTGATCATTAACCACTGAGCACATTTGCTGATAAGCTGTTCATTAGACAAAAACCTGACAACTAGGAGTGTTATCGGAGTCCACAATTTTTGCAAATCTCTTTCAGAAATGTTTTTTTGCTTACAGGGACCAAAAGCTAGCAAAAATCACATAGCAGTCATTCTTAACACAATTTTCATGAACTTGCCAGTATGATAAACCCTTAGAGGTGAGAATCCCGTTTTTTGGACTTCACTTTCTTTTTCTCCTATAAACTTTCTCTTAACCTTAAATTTATTTCAGAAGAAAATACTATGGTGGAAGCATTGGCTACTTCTGTTTCATTTGTCGGTCTTAAGCCAGAATTGGCTCATTCATTCATTCACACAGGAAGCATATTTTTATGAATCAGTGCTGTCACAGTGAGGGGGGAGCCCAGTGAGAATGGCCAGTTCCCACTGATAGGACATCCAACAGTTAGTCTGGTCTCTTACCAAGGACATTTCATTGCCAGTCCTCCATACGTGGAGTTCTCACAACTCACTTTCTCTTGGACCTCGATGTTCTTCGTTATTAGCACATTATTTGGAGAGCATCCACAAAGCACATGGTCCAACCTGTGTCAGCTGCACTAATGCAATGGCTGAATGTAATCGGTTCAGCATTGACGATGCACTTAGTAAATGGTAGCCATGGTACCTTGGCCCAGGGGGGAATACAAAGATAAATATGACACAGCCTGTCCTCAAGAAGCAAACAATATGTTGATGCCTCGAATCACCCCTTGGTTCTTCATCATTTGCATTCATTCTTCTGTTAAGAGTAATTCAGGAGAATTTGTCTAGAGAAGAACAGCATACAGGCTGAGCTGGTAGGCGGAGATGATCCCAGCAGAGACTAGGTTCTCCTTCCTTAAAGTCTTTAGCACACATTGTTGTACCACTGATTCTGACATGTGATAATAGCATTTTGTTACATTTCTTTATGATTCGATTATTCAAGTGCTTTATGTACATAAATCGTTTCTCCTAACATTCTCAGTTGCTGTAAATCCTTTGTGCAATCAACATATAAAATGATAAGATGGAAAACTGTTTGAGAGCAAAACCTCCTGTCATATCACTGTTATTAAAAATGCATGGCATTCAAGAAATGACTTGAATTGAACCCAGCTGAATGGGCATTGTCTTCTAAGTATTTCCTGGAGTCTTAAAGTTTCAAATCTATGAAGTTTGTGTGCCTTTTGCTAATCACATAAAAATATCCCCACAGTTTTACTGTTCTACGACTGCAGCTTTTAAATTTTATTATAACAAATAGATGCTGAGTCTCTCAAGCCCACAATTTCAGTAAAATTTAATGATAGAGCTAATGAATTAGGGGAAAGGAGAATATAACTATAAAAGATGAATTATTAAAAGATTACATAAAAAATACATTTTTCAAAAAATTTACAACTCAAAATAAGCCTACAAAATATTTCTTAGTAAGATTTCTTGTATGTACTCTATTTAATGAATACGTAAGAAAAGGTTGGAATTCTCTCCTGGGATGCTGTTTCAACATTTGTTTCTTATATCTTTAGCTTCTCCACTTGTACTAGCTTTTATGCCTCTGAATTTCAAAATGAATAAGTCTCTTTGATTCAAAAGCAAAACAAAAGTACCCATGACCTCTGAATTCTCTGCTACAATGGCACTTTCAGTTCTCAACTTACTGGTGCTCACCTTGGCACTGAGCCCTGCTGACTACACCACCCACCTGGAAACTTTCTATTTTTTTGGCTTCCATGATATCACTTTCTCTGATCGCCTCCTACCTCTCTAACTTTTTCTTTAAAATCCACTCTTCTCTTAAATACTAGTGATTCTCAGGATTCTCTTTTTTAAATTCATTGTCCTATTTGCTGTGTTTTCTTACCTGATTCCATCAATTCTAATCAATCTAACTATATTCCTTATATTCTGATTATAGTTACAGACACCGATTTGAACTTGACCCTGAGCTTCAGATAATCTAAGTACCTCCAACACAATATGTTCAAAACTAAACTGAACATTTTCCCCATTAATCTTGCCTCTCCTCCAGTAGCTCCATACTCCATTAATGTTTCCCAAGCCAGAAACTTGTGACCTCTCTCTTCCTTTACCCATAATGTCCAATCAAGTTAAGTCTTACTAATTGCTCCACCTTACTCTTCTCATTCCTAGTTTTACCCAGCTGTAGAATAAAGTCTTGGCCCTGGTACAGCTACACATTTCCAACATTGTCTTGCATCACACCCAGCCACAGTGAGCTCTGTTTCTATGAAATGAGTGAGAATACATAGAATACTTATACGAGTTCCCGGCATATGGTAAGCATTCACTACATGTTAGCTGTCGTTACTATTAGTGCTGCCACCACTGCCACCATCACTCCTACTTCTTTTGTTATTATTAGTTCCCCACGCTCACCATGGTATTTCACACTTTATGTCTGTGCTGATGCTATTTCCTTTCACTGCAGTTTCTCCTTTGGCCTAACTCCACACTTAAAAAAAAAAAAAAAAGGTCTGCTTGTGCTTTTTCTCCTTCAAGAATCCATCTCTAATATCCCACGTCAGGCTAAGTGCCCATATTTTTAGCTGCACTGTAAACCTGTAAAATCTTTGATCACATAGCTTAACATAGTGTAATATGTTATAATCAATTATCTAACTTTTTCTGCCAAGTCAACTAGACCAGGGGTCAGCAAACTATACAGCCAGAAGCCCAAATCCAACCCACTGCCCACTTATGTAAATAAGTTTTATGGGGGACCGGCCGAGTAGCACGATGGTTAAGAACTGGCTTGGGACACCAGAGGGCCCCGGTTTGGATCCCACATATGAGGGCCAGTGACACTGTCCTCCACAGCTAAGATGCTGAACAACAGCTCAACCTGGAGCTGGGCTGCCGTGAGTCACTGGTGATGGCGTAGGCTGCAGCCCCTGTGGCAGTGGGTTGCCATGGGCTACTGTGTGTAGCCAGCAGCCAGCGTGAGCGGCCAGCAGCCGCAATGAGCAGCCGTCCAGAAGCCGGCGACTGATCTGCCTCACCCGGGAAAAGCGCAATGATGGTGCCAACTTGGGCCAGTGAAGCAACGTCCTCCACAACTAGACTGAAGAACAAAACGACAGCAACTTGTCTGTTCTCCTTCCCCCAATTCCCCAGCACTGTTCCCATCCCCCCAATTCCCCAATAAAAATATTTAAAAAAAAAAAGTTTTATGGGAACACAGACACACCCATTTGTTTACATATTAGCTATGGCTGCACTCATGCTGCAAAGGCAGAGTTTGGTAGTTACGATATAGATCCTATGGCCTACGAAATCATATCCTCATTATCTATTAACTATTTACTATCTGGTCCAGAATTTCTCAAACTAGGCACTATTGAGATTTGAGGTTGGGTGATTCTTTGTTAAAGAGGAGCTGTCCTATGCATTATAGGGAGTAGAGCAAGAGCCTTGACTTCTACTCACTAAATGCCTATAACACTCCTACCCCATCACCTCGCTCCGCCTTCATTCCACTCCACCTACCCCCTCACTCCAGTTTTAAGAATGAAAAATGTCTACAGACGTTACTAAATGTTCTCTGGGGTCAAAATTGTCCCCAAATGAGAACCACTAACCTGACCCTTTACAGAATAAGTTACCAACCCTGAAATATAAGGTCTTCCAGGGAAGGAAATATGCCCAGTTCACTTTGCATTTTAAACACCGTGCCTAGAACATAACAGAAGCTCATTAAATCAATCACTTAAAGGTTACTAGAGGATTGTAAGACATTTGAAAGCAATTTAAAATTTATAAGAATTTTATATTTGAAAGGGACATCAGTGATCATCAAGCCAATACCCAATGTTACAACTAAATTTTGTTTCCTTTAGCATTTTAAACATCACCTATCAGAAATGTCACATTAAAAATGTCTATATAGAAAAATTATGCTAATAACGATAAACATCACAATCCCATTTGATTACCAGAAATGTAAAAAATATGAAATCACCCCATTCAGATTTCATATATACACATACATTTCATATAACCCTGAATGAAATTTTTTTGCTGCCTATAAAAAAGAAATTATTTTCAGTTTGCAGATGGGATCATTTCAATTGGGGTCAAACTATAGTATGGCGAAACAGCAACTTCCTTTCAGTCAACCGAGAAAGTCATGCAAGGGATATAAGTTACTTTCCAGTGTCTTTAATAAACCTATAGTACACACAGTATTGTTGAAAGTACAAAAACCTCTCTGTCACAGAGAGGTTACACACCTACCAGCAAAGCTAACCAATGAATGTAGGGCATTTTAAGAACTAAATAAGTGACAATAATAGGTAAAACTTATTGAGCACTAACCATATGCCCATATTACAGCATCTCATTTGATCTTCATAAAAACTCTACAAGACAGGTACTATTAAGATATTCACTTTATAGATGAAGAAACTGAGTTGCAGAGAAGCTAACTAACTTGTCCATGGGCACATAGGTAGTAAGTGGCAGATCCAAAATTTGAACCTGGGAGTCTGCCTCCAAAGCCTGAGCTCACACACACTTAAACCACATAAATGTGCTTGCAACTGAGAAATGAGACAGGCCACCATTAGCCAGGGTGACCAGTCAGGTGGGTGACCATGAGATGAGTCCTGAAAGAATGGGCGTCAGATAACAAAGAGAAAGGGAGAAATTCTTGGCTAGGAGCACCAAATGCAGAAGTTTTAGAAGAAAGAATTCAAAACCTGTATTTAGAATCATATGAAATAGCCACTCTAGTTAAATACAGGGAGGAAGCATGAGAAGTCAGACAACGTTGAAGCCAAACCACAGAAGGCCATGAGTGGGAGGGTGGAGAACACATGCTCTTGCGGGCACTGGAAGTTTCTGGAAAACAGCACAAACAGCAAGGTGGGACAGAATGCAGAATATAGACAAGGGCAGTGTGAATAGAGGTAGGAAGACTGATTATAATGCCACAACCATTGGCAAGGTGTGGGATAGAGGGAGAGGGTGGAGGGTCCAAAAAGAGGAGAAATGAGGGAGAAACAGAACAAGGAAATTGACAATGGAATTTTGCGACTGCTTAATGAGGGCAAAGAAGGGGGTGACTGAGAAGGAAAGATCAAAGCTCTTTCAGGTTTCCAGCTTCAGCGAATGGGTGATGACAGTAGTGCCAGCGCTTCTAATCGTGCGGGACCATACTTAACCAAGACTACATGCTTCTCCCACTGAGCACATCGCCTTACCCCCCTTCTAGTGAAGACATGGGCCATCTTACGTAAGTTTGTTCATCATTCCTCTTTCAAGCCTTACACCTTTCCTACCATCACTGGGGAAGAATGGGGAAGCATTCCTTGTCTTCCTGAGCTTAAGAAGGTACAGGTCGGGCCGGCCGAGTGGCGCGATGGTTGAGAACTAGCTTGGGACGCCAGAGGGCCCCGGTTCGGATCCCACATATGAGGGCCAGTGACACTGCCCTCCACAGCTAAGATGCTGAACAACAGCTCAACCTGGAGCTGGGCTGCTGTGAGTCGCTGGTGATGGCGTAGGCTGCAGCCCCTGTGGCAGTGGGTTGCCATGGGCTACCGTGTGTGGCCGGCAGCCAGCGTGAGCGGCCAGCAGCCGCAGTGAGTGGCCGTCCAGAAGCCAGCGACTGATCTGCCTCGCCTGGGAAGAGCGCAATGATGGTGCCAACTTGGGCCAGTGAAGCAACATCCTCCACAACTGGATTGAAGAACAAAACGACAGCAACTAGTCTGTTCCCCTTCCCCCAATTCCCCCAGCAATGTTCCCATCCCCCCAATTCCCCAATAAAAATCTTAAAAAAAAAAAAAAGAAGGTACAGGTCAAGGAAAGGGTTTTACGTAAGGATAGAGGAAACTAGCACATTTGTAGCCTGCAAAGAAGAAACAAATCGAGAGGCAAGAATTGAACGTGCAAGAGAGAGTGGGGATAATTGAAGAGCAGGCTCCAAGAGGTGACAGAAGAGGAGGAGAACAGGTGAACAGGTGAGCTTATAAACACGAGGGACACCTATCCTCTAGGATAAAGGGAGAGAGAAAGTCAACCTAGACAGAAGATAGACAGGCAAATGAAGTCCCTGAGGTAAAGATAAGCTTGACGCACTGATATTGCCTCCCTTGGACCTCTTAAGAAAAGCAGGATGTCTAATCACAGACACTATGTTCCTCTGTCACCTCTCTCACTGACTCACAGCCACAGTGGTCCCCTGGCCATGTCTTGAACATGCCAAGCTTTTCTTTGTCTGGGGTCCTTTTGTCCTTTCAGCTCCCTCTGATTGAAATGGCCTCTCCCAGATCTTTGTATGGATGAGTCTTTTGTCCTCGGTCCCAGCTTCATTATCACCACCTCAGAGAGTCCTTCTGATAATGAAGACCCAACCTCTTTGTCACACTGTATCCCATCATTCTCTTTTATTTTCTTCATACCACTTATCATTATTATGAAGTATTTTAATTAGTTGTTTGTACATTTACTATTAGTGTCTTTCAACCATAATGGGAATTCCATAGGCTTGGGGACTTCATGCATCATCTCATTTACCACATACTCCAATACTTAACACAGACCTTATACCAGAGTAGGCACTGCAGGAATATTTACTGTGCTCATAAATCAGGGAATGAGTGATGTGCTATGGAGAAATTTAAAGCAATAATTCTATTACTGATGTTCACAAATATTTATTAATTTATAGAAGAATATTTTCCATGTATTAATGTGCCAGAAACTATGTTTAACTCGAAAGGAAGTATTCAATCTATAGAAATCCTAGTTCTCTGCCTTGTAGAAGCTCAGTTTATGGGGGAAACAGATAAACACAGACCACAGACCATTACAATACAATGAGGTAAGGCCTATAATAGCAATTATAATGCTATTAATAACTGAGGACTATGAGAGCACATAATAAAGTGCTCTCGATGTAAGTAAGGTAAAACAGGAAAACAATTCTACTGGAGTGCTGAGGGCAGGTATGGCCCCTTCAGAGTTTGGCATGTCACTGTAGAGGGTGAGGAGTAGCCATGAGGTAGAAAAGATGGGAAACTTATATAACTCCCCCAAGCAGCTTTTCATTGAAAGTGAAGATTGAGCTAAGGTGTAAATTCAGCAGGAGACAGGACCAAGGAAAGGATTCTGAGCATGTCTCTAGTTGAGGGAATAGAAAAGAGGTGAAGAGAAGATCTGGAAAAGAGAAAATCTCTTTAAAGAAGATAAATCCCAAAAGAGTCAAAAGAGAAAGCCGTTACAGTCAGAGAGGAGGAGGACAGCTCATCCTGTAAGACAGGGAAAAAGAAGGTAGCAGTTAGTACCATTGAAGGTAAATCTAAACATGGAGGGACACAAGCCTAAAAAGCATAAGCTAAATAGTTCCATTTTCTCCATGGAGCCTGAGAGAGACAATCTGCCAATTCTGCCAATGATGGCTGGTCAGAGAGAGGCTGAGGGACGGGGAAGGAGGAGAATTTTATTGGCTGATAATTGGTGTGCAATATTGCTGCTCAGTGCTACATTTTCACTGATTTGTGAAGTGAAAAATTTGTCCTGATATCTCTCTTGAAATCTATGCAGAAACTAGTTGTGGCACACTGTCCACATAGGGGACAGAGCACCAGGTGACATCATCACACTAATGGAATAGACATTTCTGCATTTGCAATTTTAAAAAGCATTAGCTAATTAATTAGCTCAATGATGACTTTATTCCTGTAGGTATATGTGTACAAGAACTATGTTGTGTTTGGTTTTTTTTTTTTGTCTCCTTTGAGGCATTCAAAGACACAAGAGATTTTGTCTCAGTGGGAATGTTGTGGTAGATTACATTTTCTGTAAATAAATGACATTTTTAGAAAGTAATGAGTTCCACTGAATTTATCCTGAAGAGGAAAAAAAATGCAAAGCTAAATAAGAGACTCCCAGAATCAGAGTGAAAATTCATAATAAGCCTAAAACGTAGTTGCCCCTCATTCTGGCTTTCTGAGGGTACTGGAGACAAATAGCTCCAACTTCACAGAAAATACTGGGCTGGAACAAAAGTAAAAGTGTGCTGCACATCTCAAGACCATGGTGCCCCACTCACTGCCTGGCATGTATACCAAGAGGGGCTACTTCCCACTCGAGTTCCATAAGGAAAATCATTGTTCCAGTAACTGGTTGAGCAATACCAATTTGCCCAAAGTGGGAAATCAAGCAAAAACTGCTTTCCTCTCTGAACAATCAATGATGAGGTGAAAGAAATAGGTGATTGTGTCCTTGCTCCCAGCAGGACATTTTTGCCTGATTAAATGACCTCTCCAATGGAGTGAAGCATCTAATGGCAGTGACAGACCATTTCATTTCCTAGAGTGGGTTTAACCACAAGATCACCAACTGTTTCCTGAGGAGCTCATGTCCTTTCCTTCTTCACTGAGTCTTTTGATTGAGTTAGTGGAGCTAGCAGCAGGAGTTAAGATGGCAGCAGCACTTACATCTCAGCTCCAACCCTTGCTAACTGTGTGACCCTGGGCAAGACACTCACTCTTTAAATTCATAAGTTTGGTGTAATAATTAAGTTACATTATACTATGAGGCACTTAGCACCATGCACTTGGCATGCACTCACATTAAGTGCCCTATAATTGTTAGTCTTTATTGTTGCTATGATGATGATAATTGCTGTGGTTTTAGTGGTTTTGGAGATGATGCCAGTGAATGTCTGAGGCAAGAGAAATAATTACAAGTGACTAATAGGTGATAGCAGTGTCTGGGAACCACAAATCCTACTACAAGAACAACCCTATAAGTCTTGGTGGGACATATATAGTCAACTGTTTTGGAGATTAATCAGGAAAGTCTTCAACACTATAAACCTGGTCTAATCAATCAGCCTCATTCTTCCTTTTCAGAAAGCGAATTCACTGTAGAGCCATAGGCTCTCAAGTTTGGAAGGAAACTAGAAAACCAAAACCATCTACTCAGTTGATGCCATACTCTACGACCTCAGCGAAGTGGTTGCTAGTCTCTACTTGATGCTTGAGTGATAGAGGATGCATTACTTTGAAGGCAGCTTTGGACAACTCTCATTGAAATGTCTTCCTTGTGTTAAGTACCCAATTTCCACTCGTTTCCCTTAGTTCTTCTTGAAGACAGTTTAATCCTACTTCTATAGGACAGTCCCTTCATGTATGATGACAATACTCAACCCCTGGGCTCAGGCATCTTTTCTTCCTCAGGTTAAATGTACCTGGATCTGCCAGTCAACATTTTTTATGTCAGATGCTTCAGTCTCTTTGTCTTTTTCATAGCTCAACTCTAAACATGTTGTAACTTACCACTTAGTCAGCTAACCTTTAAAAAGCTTATCATTCACAACTGAATGGAAACACTCCCAGCTCGCACAGTCATCTGGGCAAGTGAAGATGGCAGCCGAGAGGGAGCCTCCTCCACTGGGGGATGGGATCCCAACAACTGTGAGGAGCAGGATGGAGAGGAGGATGGAGAGGACCTGTTCACCAGCACTGTCTCCACCCTAGAGGCAAGTCCGTCATCTCCAGAACCATCTAGTCTTCTTACAGAAGATGTTAGTACAAACTCCAATAGTCCCAAACCTGCAGAAGTAGTTGTGCTAGATTATGACAGAAAAAAAATTTTTTTTCAGAAGTCGCAAAAGTTTCTCTGGACAGTCCAGAAAGTGAATCTATCCTCTTCTCAGAACCCTCTCCTGCAGTCACACCTGTGACCCTTACTCCAGTCATGGCTTCCAGAATTAAACCAAAGAATATGTCTGCTCCTGTGATCTTTGATAGGTCTAGAGAGGAGATTGAAGAAGAAGCAAGTGGAGATGTTTTTGATAAAGAAATTGAGTATCAGATTCAGAGAAAGACGGTGATGGTGGGAATGCTTAGATGGCATACAGAGTAACAACAAAGACTTCTCTTTCTAAGTTCAGTGAGTGAATTTTCAGTTAAAAGAAGATTGAATGACTTTCTTGATTTGCACAGAAGTTAGCAAGCATTTACATGTCAGTTATACTGTGCCACCAGCTGCAGAAAAGGGTATAGTAGGCATGACCAAGGTCAAAGTGGGCAAAGAAGATTCATCATCACCCACTGAATTTGAAGAAAAACTCAGAGTAGCTCTTGAAAGATATCTTCAAAGAACAGTGAAGCATCCAGCATTACTGCAGGATCCTGACTTAAGGCAGTTCTTGGAAAGTTCACAACTGCCAAGAGCAGAGCATACGCAGGCTCTGAGTGGAGCAGGAACATTGCAAATGGTGAACAAGGCTACTGACACTGTCCACAAAATGACAATCAAGATGAAAGAATTGGGTGCATGGTTTGAAGAAGAGCAGCGGTAATTTGAAAATGTGAATCGGCGACTTAGGAAACTTCATGCCAGTGCTGAAACCTCGGTCTGTCATAGAAAGGAGCGTTCAGCCAACACAGCTGCCTCTGGAAAAAGTGCTGCCATGTTAGGTAATCCTGAGGATCGTGCTGCTTTATCTTGAGTTTTGTCATGGCTTGCAGAGGTGGAAGAGAAGATAGACCAGTTGCATCAAGAACATGATTCTGTTGACTTTTATATGTTTTCAGAACTTAGTGACTACACCCATCTTACTGCTGCAGGGAAAGGTGTGTTTGACGAGCGAATGAAGTGCTGGCAGAAACGGGAAGATGCTCAAAATAGTTTGCTCAAAAAACATGAAACTGAGGCAAAAATGCTGGTTGCTAACAAACCAGATAAAATACAGCAATAAGAGAGTGGGAGGCAAAAGTGAAACAAGGAGCAAGAGATTTTGAACAGATCTCTAAAATAACTTGAAGTGCGAAGGTTTGAGAAATATCTGATCAATTTATTATTTAATAACATAAATAATATCAATAGCATTTGCACAGTGCTTTACAGTTTATAAAGCACCTCCTTTTTATAAAATCTCAATTGCTCCTGACATAAAATGCTGGAAGTAGGTATTATCATCTGGTAAAAAAAAAACAAACAAAAAAAAAACTGATGCGAAGAGCAGTCAACAGATTTTCTGTTAAGTCTTAGAGCTGGTCATGAATAAGCCTGGGCAAGTTTCAAACCCTGGACTTGTGCTTAACCCTCTTCTCATCTTCCATGCTGACTCTGAAACACTCACTTGATCTTTGTGTGGCATAAGATCCCACAGTATTCTTGATGCTAGGAAAAAGGAAATGTTTAGGTCCAAGGCCATAGGTAAATTTACCTGACTATGGACAGATATTTTTCACCACCTGAGAAATCAGGAAGGATACCAAAACAAAAGCTTGGGAAGCAACGAGGTTGGGAAAGTAAGAACAGGAAGAAAACCAAAACCAAAAACAAAACAGAAAAAGAAAGTATAATGATTGAAGACACAAGAAGAGAACACAAAAGAAAAAACAGAAGAGAAATTAAGTGATAGCATAAGAGAGAGCAACAAAAGACAGTGAGACAGCATAAAATAAAATGAGTATATTAAAAAATAAAAAAGCAACAACAAACACATTATCCCAAAGCCCGCAGGTGCCAGCAATTCAAACAAACGTATAGCAATTAACAGAATTAACACAGCCTTAAATAGCTTGGCTCACCAGATGTGGACTCCTATCAGGGTTCTATAAAATGTAAAGTTATTACAGATTAAACCATTAATCATCTGTTCAGAGATTATCTCTGGCTGCAAAATCCCATTCGGTTTTAAATGGCTAATAATCACAAAGGGATGTGGAACGTAATGTGCGTAATGATGTTCTCCTACCCAATCCCTTTTCCTTTAAATATGTGTTCTTCTCTCCCACTTCTCCAGCTTTTCCTTCTTCCCTGTCAGAAATGCCATGAGAAAAGGCAGGTGAGATAGACCAGCCTGCCTCAGAGGTCTCAGCAGCACTTGAGCTTCTCCATAGGAAACTGAAGAGCCAAATGGAGAACCAACATATCCCGGGAGAAGTAACAGATTGAGGAGAATAAAGGATGGTGTAGAAAGAACCAACTTAAACAGCACAGAAGACCCCACCATCTAGGAGGATATTGTGATGGGCTCGAGTAATCTCCCTGGTCCTGGTGAGTCTGATAGAAACGCTATCCATGCAACTCAGTCCTGACTTGGCTTTCCTCTACTGTACTGTGCTTCTTCCATCAATAATAGCTCCGTAAGGTCAAGGACAGAGGAAGGGAGAAAGGTGTGTCCTGACAGGGAGGCTCATTGGAAACTGAAATGGGAGTCAGAAGGAAGGGCTTTTCTGCAGGAATTTTAAGATTCAGAGAGGTACTTTTCTGGCCCAACAAAGAGCCAGTGGCCCATACTCCCCAGCCCTGCTCCTCAACCTCCAAGGACAAAAATATACATCAGGGAAAAGTAGCAGATGGACTAACATCAGTCCTCAAGTCCTCAAGGAATTAAAGCCTAAGGACAAGATGCCAATCTGAACATGTCATTCTACTACTTAAGATCCTTCCGTGGCTCGCCATTACGTAGAAAACCAAAGTCCAAGGGTGTAGCATGAAATAAAGCTCTCTATGACCAGCCCCTCCTGACTTTATAGCTATATTTTTAGAACTCCTATTCCTATATTTTGTGCCCTGAAATTAGCAAACTGTAGATTTCTCACCCAGACACCATGATGTGTCCCATCTCCATGCCTTTGCACATGCTGCCCCATCATCCTGAGGCCCCACTCCCTCCACTCTTCCCTGTTCACTTCCATCCATCTGCAAGCCTCACCTTGGGCACTGTCTCCTCCAGTTTTCCTGAAGCCCAGGATATGTTAAGTCCTCCTCCTCAGCAGCACCAATGCGCCCATAAATGCCTCATTTTGTATATTAACTGCCTTTTATTGAAATTACATTTGTGTGTCTATCTTCTCCACTAGCTGTGAGGTCCTCTAAAGTGGGAACTGTGTCTGATTCATCTTTGTATCTCATCACCCCCCTCAGCATACCGTGGGTTTTCAGTATACGAGGTCGGACAATTAAGTTCGCGAACTCATCCTAGAAAAAGCACTACATGCCTCATTGCTGAATATCACTGCAGTCACCTTCGAAGTACTCCCCTTGGGAAGCTATGCACTGAACCCAGCACCTAGTTCACTCTTCAAAGCAATTTTGGAACACTTCCTGGAATGGCTATCAGAGCTGTCATCATATTTCCCTTGATGTCCTGAATGTCATCCAAATGTCTTCCTTTCAATATTTCCTTTATCTTTGGGTAAACAAAGAAGTCATTGGGGGCCAGATCAGGTGAGCAGGGAGGGTGTTCCAATACAGTTATTTGTTTACTGGCTAAAAACTCCCTCACAGCCAGTTCCATGAGAGCTGGTGCACTGTCATGAAGGAAGAGCTGTGAACTGTTGGCAAAAAGTTCAGGTTGTTTTCATCTTTTTCACGCAGCCTTTTCAGCACTTTCAAATAGTCAACTTGGTTAACTGTTTGTCCAGTTGGTACAAATTCATAATGAATAATCCCTCTGATATAAAAAAGGTAAACAACATCATTGTGACAAGTTCACGAACTTAATTGTCGTACCTCGTATATCCATTAATCTAAATTCCAGATTTTAGAGTTCCATAAGGTTAGCTCATTCATTTATTCCAGACATACTTATTGGCTGCATTATTTTATGCCATGGACTCTTCTAGGTGCTGATGAAACACCTGTGAACAGATGAGGCCTTTATCTTCATGGAGCTCACATTTTAATTGAAAGGAGATTGACAGCTGTCAAATAAATGAATATCGGAAGGCCACAAACTAGGTAATGACTGAGGGTGGGTGGGATGGGCTATCCCTATTTCAGCGAAGATGAGAGAATTTTAGTAGGGCAACCTCACAATAAAGTTATGGTTTTTAGGGCTGGCCGAGTGGCTCAGTTGGTTAAAAGTCTGCTCAAGAGTGCGAGCTCTGAGCAACAGCAGTTCAATTCCTGGCCTGAGCTGCCAACAGGTGGCAGGATGGCTCAGCTAAAAAAAAAAAAAAAAATTACATAAAGTGATTGCTTTTTCCCCCATAGACAGTGATTCCCTAATATGGAAAATAAGGAGATACTCGCACATGTGAACACATACTCACTTATGCTTACAATTATATTTATAAACTGTTTTATGAGATGTATCACATAATCCTTAATAATAATCAGAGAGAAACACCACTGTATATTTCTGTATGGCTTCACTTTTGTGTACATTTTCATTTGTTCTTAAGAAGAAACAGAACAGAAGTTTCATTATCTCTGTTAACAGGTTAGGAAACTGATGCTCAGATAAGATCAATGGCTTATTCTAGTCCACAGAGTCAGTGTTAAAGCTGGTATTTCCAACCAGATTTTCTGATCTTAAACCCAGTGTTCTTTTCATTGTACTATGATTCCTCCCTCAAAGCCTTTTCAATGCTGTTCTTCCTAGACGAAGTTCCTACCCATTTCTCTTAGTCTTGCTGAGACTTTTTATGTAATACTTCTCTCAGATCCCAGAGCTGGGGGTGGGAGGGGGGGAAGGTGCTGAAAGATTCAACTATTGCCATGTCAAGATGTTCTTTAGTGATCCCAAGCAAGGCACGTGGTCAACAGTGCCTAAGAACAATAATCTAAAATCTATTTATTAATTTACAAACATGTGATTTCACTCAGCAAATATTTATTGAGAGCCCACTAGATACCGAGAACCATTCTAGGAGCTGGGAACACAATAAAAACACAAATAAAGCAGATATGTTAAAACATGAAGAGGAATAAGATGCTGGCTTTGTGATGTTTAATTGGACACAAATCTGGTATTGACAACCACTAGGGTGTGTGGAGAACCACAATAGTCTGATGACAACCTGAACACCCTTTGTTGTGGCTTTTACAGTGGTGTCAAGTTAGGCAGTGTGGACATAGGTAAAAGCACACCCATTTGGGCTCAATCCCAGGGACAGAACTTAGCGTCAATGATCTGGGAGAGAAGCCCCACAGGCCCTTTACCATGTCCTTATTTTGAAGAAAATAACATATAAAAGCACCCAGCTCGGCTTAAGGTAATTTAGAGCCACAAATGGCAAGAGAAGTCAGAAAATGGAAGACAGAGAGAGTGGAGGGAAGGAGCAATTCTAAAATAACTGGAGACTGTTCTAAAGGTAAATAGTTAACACAGCTAAGTGGGATTTATCAGGGATCAACATCTCAACGTAGCTGGAAGATTTTGCTGTTTACTAAATTGTCAAAGAGAAATACCAAGAACAAGAGAAGAATTTCCCAGACCTGCCCACAGAAAAGTGAATTGTAATGATTCAATGGAAAGACAGAATGTTCCAGGACAACATTACACTCAAAGATATCCGTGTCAGACACTCAAACAAATGAGAAAACTTCCAAGTCCCTTAGACTGTATATAGTACTATATATGTAAAGGAGAGATGGGGACAAAAGTTAATAAAGTTCTCATTTCGCCTACCATTTCCCCCAGTGTTTTGGACTTTCTTTTTTCTAACTTGACCTGGATTTAAATACAGATTTATGCTGCTTACTAAGGTATGTGTATATTTTTATTACTAATTACTGTTATTGACACTGTTTTTCAGAAC
Source organism: Hipposideros armiger (assembly GCF_001890085.2). Lineage (NCBI taxonomy): Eukaryota > Metazoa > Chordata > Mammalia > Chiroptera > Hipposideridae > Hipposideros > Hipposideros armiger. The sequence goes on along the minus strand of NW_017731449.1, from coordinate 784,576 downwards.
TGTCTTTAAGTTTTAAGCAATGAAGTGACTTTTGAAGCTGTCTGCTCTCTACCTGGGTAGTGAGAGAGACAGGTGGGAAGGAGGGGGTTTATTTACTTTAGGTTCTTCACGCATAAAGTCATTAGCGGTATCTTCATGTTTTTAGGAGGCTTGCTTCAAAATGTTCAGGACCATCTTTCCTGACTGACAGATTTGGGAAATTGCTCCTTTGTCTCCAAATACATAATTGAGAGATGGTTCAATAAAATCAGAAAAAGCTGGTCCTAGAGGCCACCCGAGAGCCTGTCCGAGAGAAACTCCATGCTCAGGACTGTTTCACTGCAAAAACGGATAGTTCCCCACTGCAATCAAGGTCCCACTCATTCTGGAGCTACACATGTAGTAACAGAATGTTCCTGTCTGTTTCTGATGAGCTGTGATTTAACAGTGTGTTAGAGCCTTTCAGGGTTCATTAGATGCTGGGTAGCTTAGACCTTTATTCTACCCAAAGGGGAGTAAATCCCCAGGAAGAAGTGTTCTATGTCACTGCAATTCCATTAGGAATGACCAGGGCAGCCCCTGTAATCAGCAGAAGCCTAGGTAATGTCCAGCAGAGAGAGAAGAACACGCTTCGGGTTCTTCTTCAGACCAAGAATACAAAGCTGTAACTGGATTTTTCCCTCCTTTGTCATGTCTCTCCTTCCTACCCTTTCCTCTCAACTCACACATGGTTTAGTGCAGCAATGTCCAGCTCAAACATTAATTTTTCTCCAAAACTGACCCCCTACTAAAAAGCATATGTTTCTGCTACTCAATTAGAATAGTTAGTCTTTGGCACTGAACACATGGTATTTTGACCTATAACTGTTCACTTTGCCGATCGCATCTCCCTTCCTGGATTATAAAGTCTTCTTCAAGTACAGAGACTGTGGCTTGTAAAGAGACACTAAGTTTAGTTATGGCACACACAAAAAATGTGCCCAATGGTTGTTTGACAAATCTATCCATTCAATAAATACCTATTATATACCAGGCATAACAGGTGCAACTCCTGACTGGACATGGCTTACAGTGGAATGGTATGAATGAATACATGTGCAATACCATCTCATATATGACTGATGTTCAACAAATTTCAAATAATCATAATAAGAAGAAAACATGTGTCCTGAAAGGAGGTTTGTAACATATCACAGGGAGGTTTGTAACATATCACAGGGACCTTTATCTACAAGAAAGAACAGTGCTAGCAGCTCAAAAGATTTCCCCAGGGAAAAAGTACAGCTATCTTAGGAAATCAAGCTTAGCTTAGATTAAACAAAAATGTGCAGCACGCTGCTCTGATGACACAGTGTTCTGAAAGAATTCTACCAAATCAAGTCTGATTCTTCTTGCCTCAACAATTGACCTTAGAGATTGAACTTACACTTGACTGAAGCTCCTTGGCTTTCAGACACAAGTCTCAGCACATCAGTGACAATAGTAATAAATGAGTAATGGCAAAGCCCACACTGCTTTCTCACAGCTACTAGCTGGGGGGAAAAAAAAGGTGGGGAAAGGAAAAGCCAGTCTTCTGGGCCTTAATGTTTCATTCTGAAAATTTCCCTTCATCTCCAATAATGAGACTCTTGGGAACACCAAGCTGGGCCAAGGTAAAATAATATATATGCTATGTGTTAGACAAGACACACAACCACAATTTGAGTCATTTGTAGCGAGAGCTTCCCTTTGCCAAATCAAAAGCACAAAATCAAACTTTACACATGTCTGGTTCCTTATGATTTCAAAGTCCTTTCATCTGTGTTACTTTATTTAATTTATAAACCACAACTACTTGTAACATAAGGTTCCCATTAGATGGATGAAAAACTAGAACAGATCACTTTAGTGGGAAACCCAAGATCATGCAACCAGATTAAGCTCTGACCCAAACCTACGAATCTCCTTCGAAGTCCGAAGTCTTTTCCGCTATCACCTATGGCCTTGTAGAATAGATTAGATGACAGAGCCAGTCATTGACCTGGAAAATTCATTTGTTCTTAGACAGTCAGTGCATGAAATGGGATATGTGAACTTTACCTCTTTAAGGCAGCCCATGAAGTTGTTGCTGACGGGTGAGCCTGGCAAGTCAGCAGTACTTGGGCTCCCTCCCACGTAGAAGAAGTCATCCGAGCCCAGCATGGTGTAGTCCTCTTGAGTGTAGCCCGTCGTCGTAAGGATGCCGTCCACAGAGATTGTCACCTGGTGGAGAGACATAGGGACAAAAAAAAAATCCCAACAATGACCTTATAGTCCTATCACAATCCGGTGGCTTCCCCCACCTATGGCTTCACTTTCATTAAGATTTTGGTGAGGTGTTCTTTCTAATTTGGTTTGATTTTGGTATGTGCAGCCAAGTTCCATTTTCTGGTCTGCCTTCTCTGTGGCCCAAGCCTCCAATATCCCCCTGCAGACTCCTGGGAGAGTTTGTTGGAACTGCCAAGCTGAGCAACTAGCTCTACCCATTGCACTCTTTACTTAGTCAGGCTAGAAAATGGAACTATCCTCAGATGACATCACTCGTCTCAGTTCATTGGTAAAATGATTGCTTATTTTTTTACTGATTGTTAATTATGGCGGTAGTGAAAAACAGCAAAGAAGACATTTGATGATGGGTTTGTTCGGGGTTGGTCTTTGGTTATTTATGGGTTTTTTTCCTTTTTTCTTTTCTTTTTTTATTTGTTTCTTTTTGGACTCACACCACACTGACAGACATGCATTCAGGGAGGGAAGGAGGAGAGCCTTGATTTTGATATGTCATAGATGATACATGCCATGGACTCCCCAGGACACCAACCCCTACCCTCCCTTCACCACCATCACCACCACCAAGAGAAGAAATGACGCACACCAAAAAAGGCAACTCTTAAAAAAAAAAAAGGAATGACGAGGCATAATAACCAAAATAATAATAATAATAATAATAATAATAAAATAATAATAATGCCCATAGAGAAGGAAGAGCACCCATACACCCGACATCCAAGAAGGGAGCAGAGGGCAGAGAGAAGAGATGGGTCCTCGAAGCATGCACACACCATACGCTGACACACCCATGCAAAAATTTCTGGAGCCAAGAGAGAAGGCAGAAGAAAAAAGGTAGGGAAGCAGGAAAGGATGAGGAGAATGAACGGAAAGAATCAAAATCCACGTCACTCTTACATGCACTGCACAAACTGAAAAACAAGATGGAAGGGGGAGGGGAACCACTCAAAACTAAAAGGTAGTCATTTTCCTGCCTGCCACCTCCCTCACTAAAAAAAAAAAAAAAAAGAAAAGAAAAAGTCCAAACCCAACCCCAAAATACATGAAGCATGAGAGGAGAACAAAAAAGAGTGGAGACAAAAATGAGAGAGAGAAGAAAGTGGAATTGGGTTGATAACTGGTAGGTTGTTAGTAACAAGGAGGAAAATGAGGGAACAAATTCTGATGCCAATGGGGAAATCCACGAGACAGGAGCATGCCATGCAGAGTTTGTACAGAGAACACAATGGCGGAGCTCCCTTTGGTCACAGTGGGGAGTAAGGTGAAAGAAAGGAGCGGAGGAATATAGGAAGCAGAGCACTTTCCTCCCCAGATCACCTGTGGCAGCCTTGGCCACACAAAAGGAAAGAAAACAGGGATTAAGGAGTGGGGGTAGCAAAAGAAAGGAGGAAGAGTGAGAGGGATAGGCAGATACGGAGATCAGAAAAGTCCTTAATATAAATCCTGTTGTCCCTAGTCTACAACTTCAAAGTTGCAAAATAAGAAAATAAAACAAAACAAATTTAGCTAAATGGAAACACTTTCCTTAAAAAAAAAAAAAAAATTTTTTTTTGGAAAGGAAACCGTTCCTACCAAACTGGTCCAAATATCATTTGCAGGACAGGTGCATCCCCCCCTTTTTTTTAAGAAAAATAAAAACTTGCATTTAATTCAACAAAAATTTTAAAAGAAGAAGAAACAAGTCTAAAGAGGATAAAAGGGGGGTTGGGGGAGGAAAAGGGGGGCAACACACGGCAAACCCAAAAAAAGAGACAATAAGAATGATATCTACCAGACAATGTAGTTTGTTTACCATAGCGTGTCCGATGCCTGAGTGCTTTGCGGAAAAGGGGGAAGAAAGGAAATTAAAAATTGTGAACAGAACGATTGTTAATTAAAAAAACTAAAAAACAAAGATGAGTCGTTAGGGTGTTAGTACATTAGTCGGTTAGTAAAATGACACATTGCATGAATGATCTTGTGTTAGTTTTTCAAAAAAAAGGCACCCAACACAGAAAAGGAGAGTGGGGGAGACAATGAGACCAGGACTCTATGGAAAACCTCGGCACCTGGGGCACAGCCAGGAAAGGAGGTGCAGTCTACCTTGTCAGTTTAACTCCCCGCTTCTTCCAAATACCACTGAGAACAACCTCACCCCAGTTAGAATTAGCATCATACTTACTTTCCAAAGGCTCTTCTGAATGAACACCGCCCCCTTTCCCTTCCCACCCTCTAGCACATACATTTTCCACCTGTCCTGAAAGAAAAGACCCCCCAAAGTGTATCATTCCACAGGTAGGTAAATGGATAGAGCAGAAATACCAGTACATTGGGGGTTTGTTTTTTCACATCTGACTCTGACTCTAAGCATGGACAATCATGACTTTCTGCTAGAACAGAAAAAGCTTAAAATGTTTACAGGTCACATCTAGCATAGGAAGGTACCTTACTCATGTAAAGATCCATGAGCCCACTGACCTTGGATGGATTTGTGTGGCAGGAGGGGAACAGTTTCCTCTTTCCTTTCCTCTCAGTTTATAATAACTGTGTGGTTAGAACCCATCAAAATAGCTGGAGTCTTCTCTATTACCCAATGAAGTTATAATTTTGTTTTTTTACTTTGCTTGAATGCTTCCTGTTAGAATCACTCCTCCCTCACCCTGCCTTTTCTCTTTAAGAATGCTTTTCAGGTTTTTAAGCAATTTCTTGTATGGATAGCAGAGAGGACTGGCAGGTTAAACATGAGAGAGGCCCTGCAATGAGTCTGCTCCTTGCTGTTTTCCAATGCTAAGGTGCCAGTGCACCCTGAGCAGGGAGGCTGGAAGGCTGGAAGACAGTTTTGTGATTGTGGTTTGACAAAAGTGGCATATCAAGTAATTCATGTGATGGTCATGATCTTGGACTCAGGAAAGGCCATGGACCAAAATAAAAAGAAACCCAAAAAACCAAAGCAAAACCAAAAAATCCCCACAAAAATATCTTGGCCCCTAATCCCAGCTATGGTCTGGGACAGACAGTCCCCATTCCTTCCTTTAATCAGAACCCCCAGTGAAGTACCTGGCCATGGCCCTGACTTGGCTCAAAGGCAGAACCATGAAGAAACGACAATGAAGGAAGAAATGGGGAAAGTTCTGCTCTATTTGGTAATGAACTCCAAGTAAGCTTTTCTCAAATGAATTTTTGCCATAGAAGCCATTTAACCTTACCAAAACATTAGATGAAACTGCCATAAGCTTGTTATCAAATATTTATGAAGCAATTCACTGTTTAATTGAAATAAACAGGGGCTTCCCAACCCTTCAAATGTATCCTAGGGAACTCAAAAAGATGTTATAAATGCATGTTTAATGGGCAAAATAACATTAGATGATTCAGTGTTGAATTACATGTACAAAATCAAGTCTGCTTTTCAGAGATTTCTCTCTTTTAATAAATTGCATTTGGATGAAAACTTCAGTTAGGGTTTCAGTGAGGTCTTATCTTAGGTGCACTTTCTCTACAACATTCATACTCCCTCTGCCAAGAAATGTCCCAACACCCTAGGGCCTCTTAGCTTTGTCTAGAACTGAGAGCTTTGCTTAGCTGCATCCTTGGCGACAAACAGATACATTCACGTTTGTGCCAAAATACTTGGCCTGTAAATTGTGAGCATGTCACAATGAGTCTAGCACCCAGACCATGGACGAGCTCATAAACCTCTGGAACATAAAGTACTTTGAGTATTTAGCCACCACATGTGGCTGGGGAGGACTATAATCACCATCTCACAAAATGGTGGTGTAGAAAGTTTAAACGGCTTGTCTGAGGGCAGAGAGGAGCTGGGTTTTAGAACTTAAGAAAGAAACTCGCCAGGGTCCCTCTGCTTACTCTGATGAAACAGTACAACCAATATCTGAATTACAGTTTGGTTTATCCTCTTCTCAATTTAAAGGACTGAATTGGAGCCCAATTCTATTTTAGAAAAGTGTATTTTAATTGAAATAAAAGTGAGCCTTTCTCTGGCTAATTGGACTCACTTCTAGAACGGCAAGGAAGTATGTGCGGTGAGACAGAGTTAGAGAAACAGATTGGTTGGGGACAACCACAACCCGCATCTGTTCCCCAGGTCATGAAAACGCTCCCCTCCACTGGCTAATGCCTAAAAGATGTTATCATGTACCTGCCAGTCAAAACTGGCAAAAGGTCATAGTTCACTTTTCGGCCTAGTCTCTGCAACTCAAACATATCAATCCTTTCTATGTTAGCAAATGGTAATTTGATTTGGGCTCTCTTCCCGGTTGAGAAGTTCTCTTCTGAGTCAGTATGGATGGGGGATGATGAAGAAAAACATCAGGAATAGGGTTCTTTGGCCTTGGAGAAAAAACATAGAACAGTGATTCCAAAATGTCCAATCCATGCCTATTAAGATGACTGGATACTCTCAGTCTTGTGCTATTTAGAGACTTCACCACAGACAGAACAGAATCTCCCAACCAGGTGGCTTTTCTGACATGCTTAAGTATGGAAATGGGTGTTTCAAATATTGTGTTTCCAATGTGTGTGAGCCTTCTCCATTTATTTAGCATTATTAAGGAGTTACACTTTTATCAAACAGAAAACATATGCAAACACCTGTCAGTTCTTATGCTTTCATATTTACATTAGAAGGCATGAAATCAATCATATTGAAAGTGATAAGCATTTTCTGGGAATTTGCATGTTTTCTGATTAAAGGATGAATGCTGTCCAACTGGGTTTAACAACAAATTCACAGGAAGAAAAACCAAGTGAAAATAGTAACCTGGAAAAGGCAGTTTTCACTCAGGCACAGACCTTGACTTTTACAGGACAAGTTTTATTTTTTTTTTAATTGATGTGGGCTGGAGAGAGATTATGATGATGATGATGACTAGTAGTTATAAACTTGAAGACAGCTTGACTTGGCTAAGGCTTTCTGAAAGTGTTGTCACCTGACGGAGTTGCCTGCTTAGCATCGGCAAGCGATGGGAGTTCTCAAGCACGGACAGAACCAGGAAAGGCTGCTCCAAAGTTGACTTTTTTATTTGGGTCCTTCCACTTTCCAGGCCTCCCAATCAACTGAAGAGTCTGGGAGGTAGAAACAGGGGCAATAAAGTAGGACCACCGCACCAAGGAACAGAGAAACAGAGGAATTCAGAGAGAGTCCAGCTAATTCATAACAGGGCTAGAGGTTCACTTAACAACCGAAAACAATAAAATTGGGTAAGGGGTGAGCAACTAAAAAGGAAGAGAAAAAGAACGGCTTTTGGGGGGAGGGAATTAAAATTATGGCATCAGGGTAATGGCTAACTTAATTAAAAAGAAAAACATATATTCAAAGAATGAGGAAAATCTACCAAGCTGTAGAAACAAAACACTGTCGCTAATGGAATTTAACAATAATACGACAAGATTCAAATGTAATTAAGAAAATGATAACAAGGAAAGCTGAATAAACGAAATGAAAGTACTCATTATAACTTTTATTATCTACACAAATGAATGTTTTTCTTAAATAACAGCACAAATGGAGAACTGAAGTATGGGGAGAAGCATAGTCTAATAATTTTCCTGGTGAAATTGCAAAGACTGGGAGAAAGTTAGACTTGGACAAACCCAAACCCGTATCTATAGCCCTCTCCGCCTCACCCACCGTCTGCTTCACAAACTTCCGCCCCGACTACCTACGAGGCGCCTCCGGGCACTCTCACCCCTCAGCATTACCTGCCGGAGGTTGCGCGTCACTTTGACATCATGCCAGGCGTTGTCGTTGAATTTCCCGTTCACTGGCTCCACGATGGCCTCAAAGGCCCCGGACCCCAGGTTAATGACCAAGGAGACCGCACCATCCTTCAGAGCCAGGTTGACATAGTCAGCCGACTTGCCCGTGTGCAGGATGAGCCCGTTCCGCTGCCAGGTCTTAAAGGAGAGGGTGATTTCATCACTGCTGCTCTGGATGGGGTTCTGAGACAGGTCGTAGCACAGGTACTCTGAGCCTCGGAAAGTGGCCACATTCTCCTCTCGGGCTGCAGGGAGAAAAAAAAGAAAAAAAGAGGAAAGCAGTCAACCCTTGGCTGGCATGAGTCCAATCTCTGCAAATACCTAAGAGAAGACACCCCCCAGGGCACCGCCCTTGCCGGTGGGCTGACTCCAGCACCACAGGCCCTCCCACTCTTCTACAAGACTGATCTCTAAGTGTCAGGGAAACTAGCAGAGAAAGAAACTGCAGAGAAGCTTTATGTCCATACAAGGGTAGAAGACCAACACGACAGTGCAGGAGAGCTTGCTGCCTTTCCTTCGAATTTTCTCAGAGAGAAAAAAAAAACCTGAAGGGAAATGTCCTGCAAAAATGGTCAAGGGAGATTTACATTGCTTTTGCTTCAGTGATGGCTTTTAAATGCTTGTAGAGGAGCTGGTTTAGAATGGATAATTAACTGTTCTGACAAAGTGTTCTTTAGCTCTGGGTAACATTTATTGACCAAAAAAAAAAAAAAATCAATTACCCTGAAAGATTTGGCTCTGATTTCTATCCATCAGTACCCCGCTAACTTTGGTTTCCATGGTATAGTCCTAAGCCCAGTGGAACATGACTGGGTTATTAAATAGGAGCTTGTACCTGAGAAGGTGATCAAGCAGATGAGGACAAGGGAACAGAATGAAATTTGGTAATATTCTCTGCTAAGAGAGCAATACCTCCCTTAGACTCAAAGGGACCTCAGCCCTGGGGCCGGAGGCAAGGTGTCCCCCATTTTGCATGGTCTTGGTCAGACCGTCTCTCCCCATAGCCCTCAGAGACCAGAAAGCCAAGATGGCATTCCACTGGAGCCAAATTCTCTTTCAAGGCCGTATTCCAGGCACGGGGATCCCCAAGTCTGTTTCCAGGGCTTGTACAGACCTCCTCTCTGGATCCATTTTCTGAAGGCAAATCGTGCTATCAATGTGCATTCCTCAAGGTTTGGGGGACTGTTTGCAGGGGTTTGGGTAGAGCTTGGCTTCCACGTACATCTATGTCAGACCCCTTGTGATATACGATGGGGCCAAAGATAGGAAGAGGAGGGGGACAGGCCACAGGCTGAAGACCAGAGTGGCTGGTTCTTCCTGTGCTAGCAATTCCCAATGCAGAACTCTGAGGAATTCAAAAATTCTAAATGTGAATCTGGCTGACAGGTAGCTTCAAAGGTATATTTGTCAAAGTAAGGGATAGTATATATTTTATTTAATAATTTGTTGCTTTGATGGATAATTTTGACACACGGTGTGTGGACTTCCATTTGTCCTCCTGCCAGGCGGCATGACTTAGAGGTCGCCTATGTCATACCAGGGTTGGCCGAAAGCTATGAAAAGCGTCTCACTAATGGAAGTAAATGGGCAACAATACAAGGTTACATATTCAGTTTCTGTCTAAGGACTGGGGGCTACAAAATGAGGTTGAGGGAATTCTATTTTCCCTTCTAGAACTACACTTCAACAATTAACCAAAGCCAATTTCACCTCAACTCCAATTCTTATCAACCATCACAGCCCTCGGTAAGTCACTAAAGTACAATGAAATAAGTATTTTCTCATCATGAGATAAGAGCTATAAAGGAATCACTCTTATAATGTGGGGACATGTCCACTCACTATGTACTATTAAATTAATCATAGCATCATGACATCATTAAAACTTGAAACTCTACTGCCTACTTCAGACAATTAAAGAAGAGATGAAGCTGACCCTGTATGTCCTTGAGAGCCTCTATGATATGTGTCCACCTGCATATTTCTGTTTGCGCACGCGCGCACACACAATGGCGTAAGCAAAAGGGATCTGTCCACTTATAAGTGACCAGTGCCTCTTACACATACACTATAAGCCGCAAGTACTACTCAATACATAACCTAGGCCTAATACATTTTACCAAAAATAGCCAAAAAAAAAAATCATGAAGTAGAAATTTGACACTATCTATATGTTTAAAATAGATTCAACCAGTTCCCCTAGTGGCCTGTCTATCATCATGTTCTCTCCTCTCATTTCTGAAGAAATGGCTTTGTTAAAATGCAACGGGACAAGCCCTTGTCCAGTAGCCCTGGAGGTGACCCTGATCTAAAAGGAGAAGATGTTAAATCAAATGAAGTTATCACCACAAAGCTCTTTTCCTACAGGCACAAATGTGCACAGAGCCAACTGCTATACGTGTCCTTGGCACCACACATGGTATATTAATGGGTGTCTTCTTTAAACATTTAAGTTACTGAACTGAGATAAATGAGGAAGGAAAGGAGGCCTCTAAAGAGAAGCTTAAATTAATCGAGTACCCTTTAAAGGGGGAAGGCTTGACACAGAACAGCAAGGCACCAAGCTATTATTTAATGTACTATGTGGTACTTAATATTTTTCATATAATTAGACCAAAGAGTCTGTCAAAATAATAAATTTTAGTGCTATAAGGGGTTTTAGAGATCGCCTGATTTAATGCCCTTGTTTTATTAAGGATGAAACTGGCAACTCGGAATAAGTGAGTTGCCCAAGACTACAGTCAGTGTTATTCTGGATTTCTAGTACCTCTAGACTCTTCTCTAAATATCAGTTACCTTTCCTTTTGCTCATTGCTCTGGATATACACCACATGTTCCTACTCTACTTCTTAAAGGGCATGAATAAGTAAGTCTATGGGGCCATGCATTGACTTACAAACCATCCCAAACCTTGGATAAATGGAGTCAGAAACCTATTCCTCCCACCATATGTAAATCACACTCGTTCATTATAAATGTTTCCCTTCCGAGTGTGTTTAAAACAAAAGAGCTTGTTTTATGTGGAAGGCTATAGAAGAAAAATGACATCATTGTAGAGAAGAGACTATCACAATAAATAAACAAGAAATAAAAAACCAATGTGAGAAAAAAGTATGTAAATCACATGCATATTTATGCTAATATCCGTGCAAATTAACCAAAGATAACCGAGTGCCTTGTTTTGCAAATACCTAATGAAAACTGCTGCAACAGTTCATAACCTTCCCAATCTCTGCATTCAGTGAAGAATTTTCCCAGTTTACTTCTTCCCAGGCTAGAGGAGGCCACCAAGAGCAGCGGCACCCGGGTGCTGGCCCTCTCCTCCTCTTGTCAGCAGACAATAGACAACTGAAAGCTACTCTCTGAATCATATTCTAGATAAGCACAATTAAATCATTTTAAATTCATGGGATACTTTCCTCCTGATTGTTAGGGGGAGGAGAGGCATTGGCAGTGCATGACCCAGTCTTTCAAAGAGCAAATAAGGGGCTTGGAGGAAGAAAGAGTGAGGACCTTGAAGAAATTGTTCCTTTGTATACTCTCACAACTGACCTTTTTCTCCTAAGATCCCAATCTGTCTTAATTTCCTTCCAGTAGCTAAGGCTCAAGTACTTTCTTATCACCTTGAAAACCACACTAAGCTGACAGTAAATATAACTAAAAGGTGCAAAGCCAAATACTGACAAACTCGCATTTCCAAGCCCATTCAATTCTCCATTAGGAAAATATAATACTGCCCCAAATCTGTTTTCTATATTCAGTGTTTACACTGGGAAGGAGGTTGAAGAGACAATGCAGTCACCTTGTATGCATTAAAGTTAAATAGGTAGAGGAGATGAATGCAGGGGCTTATGTAACACAGAACACAACAGCTTAGCATGAACTACAGCCTGGCAAGCGGGTAGGCACTGAATGGCTAATGGACTGTTTAGATCCATTTAAATTATATCACTCCAAAATTTACAATCAATTGCATACATGTTAAAATAAAAATATTATTTTCACTGCGTGAAAAGCAGAGCTCAATTCTGTATGATAACAAATCATTTACCCATTATTTGTAAGTGTCCAATTGATTAAACATTAGATACACTCTAGATATGCATGACTCAAATTTTTAAATCGGATGTATAAGATATGTAAAGGTATGATCTTTCAAATGGCTTGCTAATCCCAGTACTGATATATACATAGAACTAACAAGCATTTATTCAATCCCGTTTTCCATTCTCTCTCCAAAAAACATTCAACTAGTGAGGTATACAATAACTCTTATTTCTCTGAGAAATTCCAAAGTGGATTAAAATATTCAGTATATGTTTTTACTATGCGATCTAAGAAGTGTGGAGAAATGCATTTCACTGTTGAATCGGACCTGTGGCTCCTGATAGCTTGGTGTCGTAGGCTTTGAGATCAAGAAATCTAAACTTCGTTCTGAAGGTTATGAGGAACCATCGCATAAATTTATTGAGAGGACAGAGGGTCCAATTTGTATTTTTAAAAGACTGCATTGAGAGTGACCTGGAAGGAAGAGAAAACTAAAGGCAGAGAGCCCAGTTAAAAGATGATAACCTATATGAGCTACTTTTCCAGGGGTTGCCTGGGACTGATTTGACCTGGATAATGATAGAGTTACTGAGTGAGGTTTGTATTAACTGGGCAAGAATGGAAGCAAAAGTTCCCTAGAAGAGACAACTAAAGGAACCAAGAGGCAGAAATGCTGGCAAACCGGAGACCATGGGAGGAAGCCAAAGACTAGATACTTACGCTCCCAATGCAGCCAAGAAAACCAAGGACCAGAGGTAAAAACTGAGGGACTAGGACACATCATTAGATATGAAAGGGCTCAAATGAGAACACATTAGAAATGGGTAAAGAAGGGTCCTGGCTCCATTGGCAAATAGATGTTCACAGTTTTTAAAAGATCATATATATCCAAATGCTTAGTCGTTCGTTGTATTGTCTCAACACTTTGTTGAGACATTTTGCTATGATTACACCAATATAAGGAAGTGGACACAAATAGAGTTTAGACACAGTTATCCAAGGCACTAGGAAGCACTTAGGTCAGTTCCAAAAGCTTAGTCCCCTGATTGTCATCCCCTGATTCTTAGTCCCCTGATGTGGTACCTTTTGCTACTGCACCACACCACCACCTGGCCGAGAACTCAAATTCTCAGAGGGTAGGTGCCCAGGGCCCCATATCCAGTGTCCTGCAACTGCACCAAGTTCAATGTGTCAAAAGGAGAAACCACTCACAATGACAGGCACGAGGTCACTCAGCAGCAGGAGCCCGGGCAGGGGATCTGGGAGTGGGGCTGGCCCTACTCCGAAATTCTCTAGTAGCAGGCTGGAAAAAATCAAGCTGAGAAGATCGTGCTCTTCACCTCCACCCGGCAGCCCTAGACATGGAACTTTTAGGCCCCACTTGGAAGAGCCTATTAAAATGCTCAGGCCCCTGGAGTGGGCATAACCAAGGCCCTGAGAAGAACACCTGCTGGGCTCCAGAAAGGGAGTGGAAGCCGGCTTCCTGAGGATGTGCCCCAGAGACCAGGGCAAAACTGCTCTCATCTTTGAATCCTTTGTCCTTCCATTGGCCGCCACGTAGCAGCATGGTACTTTAGTCTGCATTGATGCAAAGACCACCCTGGCTGGCCATCCTGGCTTGGCCCACCCTGGAGCTAATGAGGCACAAAAACACATGGGCTACTGCTCCCTCCCTGCCAGACAGAGCTGGCCTATGGTCCTGGGGTGGCCTGCTGATGCCTGTCCTCTGGTCCACAAAACTTAGCAGGGATGGCGTTACCCCTCCTCCACCAGTGCAGCTACAGTGAGGTTCCAGAGTCTCAAGTTGTGAACTGACATATCGCCCAATTCTGGCTACTGCTTCCCAGGCAAAGAAGCCCTGGTGATGA
>NW_017731449.1:751205-769651 GCF_001890085.2 Hipposideros armiger | reverse complement strand
TAGACCAAGCTACACAGCTATCCCCAAGGACAAACAATGAATCCTTTACCCACCACATCCCATCATACAGGTATTTTAAAAGCAGAATGTACCAGCAGACAGCAAATTGTGTCACTATGAGCAATCCTGCACTACAAAAGGAAACACATAGGAAATCTGACCTCCTGAGGCCATTTCTAGCCCTGATCCTCAAAGACTCTCTGTAGGAACGATGCAGCAGAGAAATAAATGGACTTTTCCACACTGCCTGGGTCACTCACTAGCCTGCAGATGCTTCTTGAAAGTGATGAGAAGGAAAATAGTAAATCAAGTTGTCACTTGGAAAATAAACAGCCAGTATCCCGGCGAGAGAAGCTGCCTCAGTCCACAAAAGAATGGCCTAGAAAATCACACTTCACTGAAGTCACTAGAAAGCTAATGACATCCTGAAGACTGCATTGCTCTCAATTGCATTACAATAAAAGTTAAATTTTCTGTTCATTCATTTAAGGAATGAGTATGTGCAGGTGCCTACTAGGTACCAGGTGATGTGCCCAGTGCTGAGTGCACTTAAGCTGCTCGGCAACCCTGTGAACAGGAATCATTTTAACCTACGCTTTACCAAAGAAGAGAAACTGTAAAGCTAAAACAAAACACAAATGCCTACTAAGTGCCAGACCCTGACATGGACTCATATTGAACAAAGCACCATCCTGTAACTCAGAGCATAGTGAGACTATGAATTTGATGACATAGAATATAATGATAAAGGCTTTGAATTGAACAGACCTGAGTTTTACAGCCAGCTCTGGAACTTAGATAACTCTGTGGAACTTTAGCTTATTACTTAACTTCTCTAACCCTTAGTTTCCTAATCTACAAAATGGGAATGAACATAGCATATATTTCATAGAGTTGCTGTGAGATGTGAATCAGATCAAGTTCATGGTTCAGTTTCCAGCCATAGACGTGTTAACCGTTGCTGTCATTGTTGGTGTTGAGAATGCACACACAGACAATTACAATTTAGTATAGTGAATGTTTACTAGGTGATGTGGGCACACAGAAAAAAAAGTAACTGACCCTGGATGTTAGGAAAGGCTCCCTACAGGAGGCCAAACTTCAGCTGTGTCTTGAAGTATAAGTAAGAGTTCACCAGACAATGGGAGAGATGGAATTTTAATGAGAAAAAACGGTGTATTCACTGGTGTGGTCATTAGAACAGTACAGGGTGTTCAGGGGATGGTGAGAAGCTGAACGGGGCTAGAGTAATGGGCATGTGTGCAGGCTCAAGATGCAGCTAGGGACTCGTCTGCCGTATTCTTGAGGCACTGGGGATGGAGAACCAGCAGTGGAGAGCTTCAGCTTGTGAGTGGCACCATTATATGTGTATTTTATCAGGGGTTCAGTAGATAGACAAATGGCTTGAGAGGTGAAGAGGGACCCAGAAGACATTTCCAAGGTAGAATGGATATTGCTAAGAAACCATGGCCAGAGGCAACTGTGATGCATATGCCCGCCTGCCCACTTATAATAATTTGTGTAATATGCTCTACATTTTGTTTTCCTTTAACCACCAAATCCTTATGAGTCAAACTGTAATTATGCTTCTTTCACTGCCGGCTTCACATTTTAATTGTGGTTCAGTCAATCAAACAAGCATTGAACACGAACAGTGTATTCTGTAGAGGGAACTCCATTTCCCTGTTCCCATGACTCCATGAGAACATTTCCTCCCCACTTTCCAGAGGGAATAGTTTTGGGGTAACACTTCCACCTTCTTTCCTTTTCTCATTCACTTCCTCCAAGGAGAGGAGAAGCAATTCATCTGCTTGATGATATAGTAAGGATCTGACACCATAGGTCTACTTCTCTTAATTAGGTGCTTACTATTCCCATGTGACCTGACTTTCTTTCTCCGTCAGATCTCCCCTTCCTATAAGGATTGTGAGTTCTGTTCTAGGCTCCCCTTTGCAGTGAAACCTGTTAGAGTAGACAGTGCCTCTGCAGAAAAAGGTCTGTGGTTTTCCAGCTATTCTGCCTATGGCTGAGTGGCCGAATTTATTTCAGGGGGAAAATTACAAGGAAGCCCAACATGATGGCAGATCAAAGCCACATTTTCTAACCCAGGTCTACCAGCAACACAACTGATGTTTGGGTCCTTGACTTAACCACCAGTTTCACTCTTGTGTCTGTTCCTCAAATGATTCCGAATGCTATGGTTGTCACCTCAGGCAACCAGTCCTTGGACTGCTTTCACTCTGATTGGGAAGATGATAGACACATCTGGAACTACATGATGTCAATGATAAGAAATATATAATAATTTTACAGCCATCTCTGTACCACAGTGTTTAAGAAGACACGTTTCTTGAAGTTACACTGAGGATATGGGTGATTAGAATGCTGAAGAATTTAACCAGGGTCACTTTCTTAGAGGGAAGTTTTAGACTGTGTTATGAAGATTTTGAATTAAAAAAAAATGCAGAAATTACACATATCCACAAACCTACGTATCCTTTCACCTTTGGCCCAGTACCAAAAGAATAATCTACATTTTTTTTTTCATACTGTTTCTTTGATCAAGTTACACAATAATGAAGGCAGCTGTATTGGAGTAGCAAATGCCTCATTGTGAGGCTATCTATATTCTATGAAATCGATGAGTACAAAAAAAATTCTAGGTTCACAGTGCTGGAGAGCAGAGGATAGAGGACTGTAATTTTGATACGAACAAAATTAATAATATTGAAAGTACCCACAGCTCTTCTAGAGCAGGAAGTAGGTCATCTGAAGTGATTTTTTTTAACAGTGACACATACACTGACCCTAATTGCTACCTAAATGAGATCTTCACTGTACCTGCACATACTGTTCTGAAAGAAATGTAAAAGTCATGCAAGGGTCACAGAATTTGGGAACACTTATACAGATGCTTAGATATTTAGAAGCAATAAATATGGATTTTTAAACCAAAATGGACTTTAAAATATTTATTTCTGTAAAATCTCTCTTTTGTCCAAGACAAAAACAAGTAAAGAATCCCCCATAAGATATCATCACCATAATATGAGAAAAGCCCTTGGGAAGATCATCTAATCTATCTCCTGCCTCAGTAAGTCTATATCTAAATTATCTTGTTGGTGAAACCATCCACCTTTAAGTATCCAGATGGAAGGAGACAATTTGGTGTTATGCGAAACTTCCTATAGATATTTCAGGAGCTCAAATGATTCCTGGTCCTAAAAGAGGAAAGAGGGCCTAAAGGCTGCCACATGATCAACAGGGAAGTATAGGTGTTAAAGATTTTTACCTAATATTTCCCTCATTCAGCTCAGAATATATAAAGAATAATGAATATAAACTGTGGGTGACCAAGAAGCTTAGCTTTACCTCTACAATTTACACACACACACACACACACACACACACACACACACACACACACTCTGATTACTAATCACTATATATCACAGCTCTATTCATATGTAACAAAAATTAAAAAAAACAGAGAGGAAATCTACCCAATAATTTCCAGTAGCATTTACTTCTGGGAAGGAAGAGAAGAATTGGAATCAGGGAGGGATTCAAATAAGACTAAGTCTTTATAAAAGGATATAAAGCAAAAATGGCAAAACATTAAGATTTGTTCCATCTGGGCAGTAGCTAAACCATTGTTTATAATATCTCCTATTACAGAGTCTATACTTGTTTGTTTTTGTTTTTTTATTAGTTTCATGTGTACAGAACAATGCAATAGTTATCCTATACTTTTTTATATTTGAAATAGTTCATACTTTTTTTTACAACAAGGTTATCTCTGTAGATCATTCTGATAAAACATCTAATCATCCAATAATGAATGATTCTTAGGTTAATTTATATGTAGATGTCAACTCCTCAACCACAGGCTTTGAGCAGCAATTTCTAATACCTTTTCAAAATCTCCCACATACCCCAGAATGTTTTAAATAAAAACGTGTGGAATTGAATTGAAATGATCACAGTGAGCCCTCCGGCTGCTCACTCACTACCTCCCCCACTCCTGGGACCCACTGCTCAGTGCCTGGGCATCACAGAGGTCAGCCATGCTTCCTAAGGGCACAGGAAAGAAATGTGGATGGAAGCTGATGGACAGAGAAGGCACCTTCATTTGTTACCATGTGATCGCTCCACGGCAAACCCTGAGAGTCCAACACGGCTGGAATCATGGGGAGGGGGGGGGGACGGCGGTACATCCGCACAAGCCTCCCAACCCCTTTCTTCCACAGCAGAATCAAATCAACCTAGTCTTAAAGAAAATCCCCACTGAGAAACCTGAACCTGTGCCCATCGCTTGGGTCTCCCCTGGCAGCAGGCAGCCCAGTCCCTCCTTTGTTAGCACTGTGGGCTCTAGCCTGCAAGTCTAGACAGAATGGCTTGTTAAAAGGCGCTGGAGTCAATGCCTGGACAAGATCAATAAGGCTTTTTATGACATAATGAAAACTTTCTATTTTGTTAAATGTGGCTAATCTACCATTTCTGCAGTACTCTCAAAGCTTTCAGTGTGGAGAACTAGAGCCTACGTGATTAAAACCCTGTTCAGAGACACAAACTGGGGAATGTTGTCAATGTGGGGATACAAATCCAAGAAACCTGGGCTGTCTTCTTTTATAGCTAGGTGTGTGTTTCCTTTTCCTCCCAAGGAAATAAATGTGGCAGTGAGGATATGGGGGCTGGGAGTGATACAAATTAAAACTGCCCCATCCCAGAGCGCTCAAGAAGGGACTGATAATACCCAGGATCTAAAGTGATTAAATGAAAGAATCTGAACCTAGGGGTGGGTGAGGATGGAGTATGTAGGAAGCTGGGGGTTGTGAGGAGGGAGAGTTCTCTAAAATAGAGACAGACTTAAAAATCAGTGATCTGATTTAAGAAATCTAAATAAAGGAGAAAAATCTTTAGTGATTCAAATTCAATTATAGTACTAATGGTGCACATAAAGCTAGAATAAAGTGTTTATTTCATTTTAATCATTTCTTCATCTCAGACTATTAGCAGAGTTTTTTTCAAGAGCTAGAAGATTTTGTTTTTGCCATAATGTAACAGGAAATTAACATTTATTGAGCCTGTATTACGCTCCAGGCTTTTCTATACAGAGGATCTGACTATAACAAACACTATACACATAGTGTTTGATAAGAATTAACCAAGACCTGCTGGGTGATTTAAATTGCAAAAGACCAAAAAAACTTACCACTAGAACCAATGTGCTATCAGTAGAAATAACATATCTGTGTGTTCGTGTGTCATCTGAAAGGAGAGTTTTTTTTTATTGGAATAGTTGGTATGTTTCTTATTTAACTCTTAAAAGAGCTTTGTGAAATAAAATTTTACTAGCCCCATGTTACAGATGATAAAACTGAGGTTTAGAAAGGGTGACATACTTGTACAATACCACAGCTAAAGAGGAGCAGATCCAAATACAAACCAATGTTAACCTTCAAATGCTACGTTTCCGTTAGATGGTGCTGCCTCCTGTTGAGGGTTGGGTCTCTTTTGCAAAGACCTCTGCCAAGAATATTCTTGTGGGATGTGGCCATTTAGCTCAGTTGGTTAGAGCTCACTGCTCATAACACCAAGGTTGCTGGTTCAATCCCCAAATGGGTCACTGAGTTGCGCCCTCCACAATTAGATTGAAACAACTACTTGACTTGGAGCTGATGGGTCCTGGGAAAACATACTGTTTCCCTATTTTAAAAAAAAAAAAGAATATTCTTGTGGGAGATGAGCTATTCATTTCTTAAAAAAAAAAAAAAAGGAAACACACGTTTGCATAGCATGTCACATTTTCCAAACCACTTTCACGTACATTATCCAATTTTGTAAAACACCCTTCTGCAACTTTTATAGTAACCTCTACTATCTGCCCAACAAGGCTTGATTGACAGCAAACATTTAGATGTATATATCAACCATATACTTTGGGATATGAATAGAGATAAAAATGATAGGAAAAACTGTGGATATTCTGTACTTTTGCAACACGGGAAATACATAAATGCTTTAAAAATATTTTATTATGAGAGCATAAATAGAGAAACCCACTTTTGATGCATTGACTCTAAAATGGCACCCTCCTTCCAAGTCAGAATGATTCACAAGCCACTTACAGATGCTGTATCACAGCATCTGAATTTGCACTGAATTTGCTCAGTGCATTCACTCCAGGGCCAAACAGCTGGACTCTGGGTTATGACACCAGAAGTTACAGTCAGAAATATGCTCAGGGCTTGCAGAAGGGAAAAGCTAGTTGACTTATTATTACAAAGAGCACATAAAACTGGAATTATAAGGCTCTCTGAAATAGAAGCTCAAATTGGTTTAGTTTTGCAGCTTGTATAGCCATTTATGATGGATATTTACAGTTCCTATGATGTCAATAAAAAAATACTAAGTGAGATTTATCAGTGACTTTTTTAATCCACAAGTTATGATAAAATAATGAATGATTTGGATACCCCACCTATGGTATGAAGATGTTACATAGTAGATCTGAGGCTGAGAGAAGTTGTGATATCTGTACTGATTACCAGTTGGCCAAGGTTTCTGACCACACTTTGTAGGTGAATGAATCAGAGAAAAGGAAAGTTAGGGCATATCAAAACACTGTCCAAGATTTAAAATAACAACGAGGGCTGCTGGCTCATTCCTGCCAGATGTGGTGAAGTCCATCCATGTAGATATCAGCAAAAATGCATCTCTATATGACAGCTGTTGAAGTCTAAAAGGAAGTTAACTGAATCTCATTCTCTGATCTAAAGGCCCAGAAACTTAGTCTTATGTCTCTCCAGGAGTGATTCTATCATGAGAGATGAACTATACGAACTAAAATGAACCTGACTTAGGTAGACATCAGAATTATATTGTCATAATCTACAATGAAAATTCCTACTAAACAGAATTCCATAGACTTAGACTCAACCGTTGGTTCCCAAACGGTGGTCTCAGATAAGGTTTTCACCAATCCATGGTTCAATTAGGAAAATAAAAACACTATAATATATGTTTTAATAAAAGCTACATGTATGCAATCTTCCTTCATACAACAAATATTTACGCAGGACAGTCTCTGTGCCAGACACTGCGCTGGGTGCTGGAAACATGGAACTCTCATTCCATTCCTTTCTACTCTTCTGGTTTCGGAACGTCCTATCTTTTGTAAAATGACGATGGCAGGTGAAATTTGATAATGTTATTACTTGACAAAATAAAAAATAGTCGAACCTATTTTGCTCCTTCCCTTTTCTGTAAAAATTTTACTTTTTCACAAAATGCAAGTTTGAAGACCCACAGAAAAAGACTCTTTCTCTGTGCGTTGTCAGTCAGGTCATGTGCAAAACATGGCGCTCTCCTAAAAAGGTATTTATCAAGTGCTTCAAATAGTGTAACCAACTCTCCCAAATTGCCTGGGACTGGGCAGTTTGCCAGGATGTTGGACTTGCTGTGCTAAAATTGGGACAATTCCTGGAAAACCAGAATGGTTGGTCACTCTACCTGGGTCACATGTCAGAAGGTAAAAAAATAAATAAGTAAACAAACAAACAAACAAATAAAATAAGGCAGATCAAATAAAAACTCTGTTACCTAGAACCATTGGCAAAGAAAGTGGCTTGAATTAATTGGATACTTTTGCTTGCTGTGAATTTCTAACCATTTCAAACTTGACATTCTGATTTCTGAAAAACAAATAATCACCTTAACTATACAAGTAATGTATTCATTGCTATGGTATATTACTTTTTATGAACTTTAAAATCATCCTAAGTGGGCAGCTGGGTGGCTCAGTTGGTTAGAGCGTATGCTCTAACCAACAAGGTTGCCGATTCGACCTCCTCATGGGATGTTGGGCTGCACCCTGCCCCGCCCCCACAACTAGATTGAAAATGGCAACTAGACTTGGAGTTGAGCTGTGTCCTTCCCAACTAAGATTGAAGGACAACAACTTGACTTGGAGCTGAAGGGTCCTGAAAAAAACACACTGTTCCCCAATAAAGTTTAAACAAAAAATCATCCTAAGAATCACCTGACTCCCTTTGAGGATTCAGAAAGCTCTTTGAGGGTCTGTGGTTCCTCATATCCATCCAACTTTTCATCAGTTACCTCTGTACACCACCACAAGCAAACAGTTTTTGCTTTCCAATTGTTCAAATTTGAAATCAGAAGTGTCTTCGGTATTATAAGTAACTAATTAGGTTGTATGGAATGATTGATGCCAAAAGTAGTGTTCCCTCAGGAATTACTAGGATAAATTCAGGAATCGGCAGAGAGTTTACAAAAGCTTCAGACTCGCCTCCGGTGCGCTGAGGTTTGGCAGGGAAAGGCTGGTCTTTTGTCCCCGAGTGTTGATCATTCTTCTTTCCCCACCCTGATACTCCACCATCCACTCTTCCACCAGCTAAGTCCACCCAGTTGCTGAGGCCTTTTGGGCACCGCCAATGACACTGGGCCACTGTACAAAAGAGCAATAGTGCCCCACTGCTTTCAACTGCAGTGGAAAAGTGAGAAAACATCATAAAAGAAAGGAGAAGGAAAGGAGCTAATATACAAAAGAGCTAGTGTAAGCGAACAGTGGAAAGTTCGCGAACTTAATTGTCCGACCAGTACACTGTTCCTCTACTGTGTGCCAGCACAGCGAGAGGCCCTTTTCAATGATGTATTTTCAATCCGACAATGACATTAGGAGTAGGCTTTGAGTCACTGTTTTACATACCAGGAAATGCTCCCAGTCCCTGAGATGAGGGTGATGGTGATGATAATGGTGATAGTGCCAGTCACCGAGTTTTGAAACTTACTCTTTGTCAGGGCCTTAGCTCTGGTTTAGTATTATGCAGATAACATTTAATACTATAACCTTTCCAACAACCTCTTTAGGTATTATTACCTGTAGTTTTCCAAGGGGGGAGCCGAGGTTCAAAGGTTCAAGGCTATCCAATTCGAATAACCATAATTGACAATGAGGGAATTTAGAATGCAGCTGGACTTGGGTCTAACTTCAATCTCATTGTTTGTACTACCGCAGTATAGTTAGGTTTTGCATAAAAGGCACTACCCTGAGATCAGGGGCTAAGTGACCCACTGTGTGATTTTCTAGGGGCTCTGTGGTTGATAGTCTGGACAGTAACACCTTCGGTGACTCTTTCAAGCTGGCTCTGCTCTGGTTATTATCCTTTTAGTTCCCTTTTCTATGACAAGATAGCAGAACTACCCACACAACCTCATTACACACCATTGATGGCTGACATTATCTATCAAAACTCCTCACTGAATCCAACCATTATTGGGCTTGGCACTAGTGAGAGCCAGATAAACACAGTTGACTGACTATGTGTTATTTGAAGCCTTGAAGTTACTCATTCACTCTTTCAATCATTTATTTATCCACTCAGCAAACATATATTGAGAGCACTCGTCCTGCAGTAGGTTGAAAGTGAAAACAGCAGCGTTCAATCAGATTTTAGCATGTCACCTTTCTAGCATAGGCTGAGGTAGAGAGTTCCTTAAATCAAGTCATTAAGAAGGGTGAACCGGCTTTGAAAACACATAAAGAATTATGCAACTTGACCGTATTACTATCCATATAATTTTTTTCTCCCTCTTTTTTTTTCCATTTCAAAAGATGTCCACCGGGCCCTGCCGAGTGGCGCGATGGTTAAGAACTGGCTTGGGACACCAGAGGGCCGCGGTTTGGATCCCACATATGGGGGCCGGTGACACTGCCCTCCACGGCTGAGATGCTGAACAACGGCTCGACCTGGAGCTGGGCTGCCGTGAGTCGCCGGCGACAGCGTAGGAGAAAAAAAAAAAAAAAAGAAAAGAGATGTCCACCATTTTTTTCAAAGCTCTGCTGTGTTTCATCATGAATTTCCTGACAGGCAGGCTATGTGGATGAGTTTCAAGAACTCTGACTTTGGGTTTACCTTAAGGTACTTAGAGAAAAAGGACTTAACTGGTTGTCACATCCATGTCCAAGGAGAGATATACTCCTCATTTCTACTTTACAGGTGCAGTTCACAAGCTATTAGCAATGGAAGGTACTTTTAAAATCACATTTCCTACTTGTTTTTACAAGCCAGGCAAAGTTCAGTTTCTCCAAAGGAATTATCAACAGAGCCAAGACCAGATCCTGGGCTTTCTGATTTTTATATAAGTGAGGTAGTTACAAAGTAACTATGGAGTAGACACATGAACCAGATAAATGAAGAGATGACTTAAGAAGTTTGAGCTCCAAGATGCTGGATGCCTATTTCCCAGTTGAGTCCTCCCTCCATGACTTCCTGCATGTATGTCACATCCAGATGTGCATGTACGTCAATGTCCCAGAGCTACCAGAGCTGGCACTGGGCAGCGCCGGCCCTTGGAGAAGTGCTCCGGGTAGTCAGTCAGCTGCTCAGTGCTCCATGGCTAGGCCCCTCACTTGATGTGGGTGCCTTTTCTACTCTTCGAGCTTGTTTTGTCTTCCTCCTGCAGCAGTGGAGGCTGACTTCAGGGTGGGAAGGCTGCCTAATGACTCCGCCGCAATCTCCTGAAGGCCTTATCGGCGGTGGACAGCCCTCTTCTGACAGCTGACCTTTCCCACTGTGCTCGAGTCCAGGGGAAAACAAAAGCACCAAAACAATTAATACTCAATAAAAGAGGAGGGAGAGGAAAAAAGAAACTCTAGCCTAATGCAGAGCAGCTACACGGAAATCTTTAAAAAGAAAAAGGAGAGGAAACAAAAGACAAACCAAGATAGTGAAGAGGACCAAGCACGAGAAGATTGGATTGTCCCTGTCCCCTTTATTTCTCTTCCAGATGGCTGCAGAAGGCTTGAAAAGGCTGCTAATAAATCTGAGAACCATGCTGGTGAGAGCAAATACAGAGGATAAGAAAAGAAGGAGACGCTATGGCATGCAATAGCTTGTGATAGATAAAATGCCTCTCCACTCTCCGTGAGCCCTGACAGGCATTCCAAGGGGTAGGGATGCTCTCGACCTCAGGTGCTCTCTGAAAGAGAAGCTCCTTGTCTCAATAACACAGGTGAGCCAACCACCTGGCCATGGTCCCATACCTACTCCTCCAGGCCCCCTGTCGGTGGGGACAGACCTCTGAAGACCCCATAAATGCATTCCTTTATGTCATTCCTGCTTGGCAAACAGCACCACCCTTTTCCCATTGCATCTGAAATACATGGGTCAATTTCACCTGACACCGACATAGGCCATATTTGAGGAGATCCGTTTACATCCATCCACAGAGAGGTCATAGCATTCTCAGAATTTTGCAGTCAAATTGTAAACAAGCACACATGTCTACAGGCAAAAAGGAAGTCTTTTTTTTTTTTTAAGTTCTGATATTTGTTTTGAAGGGAAAAAGTAATGATGTCTCCCTTTAGCTCTGTAAAGTTTAGGAAGCACAGTGATGACTGTTTTCTTCAGATCCTTAAAAGACACGTTTCATCCCCCATCCATATTGCATATGACATGAACTGTGCAGACACGGGTGCTTCTTCAGACACAGTTGGGGCTCAGTCCCCCTACAGAAGGAGAGCTACACATTATCGTTAGAACTCATCATCTCACAAGCTACTGTGTTTCCCCGAAAATAAGACCAGGTCTTATATTAATTTTAGCTCCAACAATCTACATTTATTCATTTATTCATGTACAAAAATCTACATTTATTCAAACAGTCATGTCTGGCTGACAATCTTAACTGGGGCTTATGTTTGGGGTAGGGCTTATATTACAAGCATCCAGAAAAATCAATGTTAGGGCTTGTTTTCTGGTTAAGTCTTATTTTGGGGGAAACACGGTATATATAAAGAAAGGTGAATCTGAAAAGAGTTGATTGTTGCTGGAGGTCAAGTTCCTTCTCCCAAGGTTCTAAGTGGTTCCCTAGATTCAGTTACTCCAAGAGGTTTGTTCCTTCATAGGTAACTTTTCACTGGCCATAGGGCTGCACTGTTTAATCAAATGGCAGCAACCCGTTCTCAGCCACATTCTGAGCACCAGGCTCAACTCTGCCTGAACTATCTCATGGAACAACTAACACAGCTCTGACAGGCGAGCGCTGTCATAGTCTCTGTTCCACAGATGTGAGGGTTGAGGCTTTGTCATCTGTCGACGATGGCTCAGCTGGTAAGAGGCAGCATTCGGGCCCACAGCCAGGTCTGGCTGACCACAAAGCCTTCACTCTCTACCCCTGCCCTACACAGTTGCATTGGGCACATGTGGGGTGACATCGATCACTTGATGCCTCATCTGAAGCCTCCAAGCCCACTTCAGCCTCCCAGGGAGTCAGGCCTGAGGAAGTTCTAAAGCTGCAGCTGACTGTCAAGCATCATTTAGTCTTCACTTCCTGTGGAGGAATTAGCCTGCGTCCTGCCAGTCTGGATGTGAGAAAGGCTCCCTTTCAGCTCCTGTGTGCAAGGCCATCTTCATTAGAGTCCTTCCCAGAAACAGGCAGTCCAGGCTAATTTCAAAAAGTGCTTGCCTCCCTGGAAAGCTCAAGGAGGTTGCCAGTGACCTTCCTTTGGCATGGGATATTAGCATCTCTGGTCTTCCATCAGTCACAGGCTAAATTAAACCACACACACACACAGGTGCACACACACACACACACACACACACACAACCCTAAATTCCCTGAAAAAGCATAGTGCTGTTCAGCATCTTACTTAGGTCAATGCCCTTTTGGGGGCACCAAAGGTCATATTACTATGTTAGGGACAATAGCCATCTCCCTATGTGAGAAGAATTTGCATTTCTTTAAGGAGGGGGCGCTTTTTGATCCATTGAAATCAGGTCACCACTGTGAAATTTCAGGAATCAGAAGAAGTTTGTATTGTTATTTTTTTGGTTGGAAGGACTCTCTGGAGTCCCTCAAATCACATCTCCTAGCAGCTGCCAGTTCCAACTCTGCATAACACGTGCCCTGCCTCTCCACCTGAGGTGGAGAAAGCATTTTGACTACTCAGCTACATCTGTAAAACAAATCTGCAGGGGTCAGCTCTCAATCACAGCCAAGAGAAAAGCCTACATTGGGCGGCAAGCGAAGGGCGGGACACAATAGCCAAGGAGTCATCCTGTGTCCATTGGGTGCCCAGCCCTATGTCCACGGACCTCCATTCCACTCATGTCCTTATTTTCCTAGCTGTGTGGTGAGGGGCACGTGTGCCAGTGTAGAAAATGGGACCTAATGTAGGCAGTCCTTTCTGTTCTCTGAGTGATGGGATGGGGGCTAAAACACATCAGCAAACAAGCCAACTGACAATCTGAGAGCCATCAGACGCTGGTGAACAGAAAGAAGTTTTCACAATTTGAGAGACAGCCAAAGGCCTATCTTAAGCAAACAGTCACCCATTTTTTAAAGTCTTTCTCTCTACTGGAAAGAGGGAAGGGTTCACAATTGAGGCTGCTGAAGAATTCCAAAGAACAAAACCATTAAGTTCTCATGAATTCTGAGTGCTGGAGCCCAGGAGGAAAGGAAAATATTGAATTAACATACAGAATATATAAAGAAAGGCAGTGCTGAAACTTTATTCAAGCTTTGGAGTCAATTGGAATCCCACCTTTTTTAGACTTTTCAACAAGTCACTTAACCTCTTTAAGCCTCAGTTTCCTCATCTGTGAATTAGAAAAAAAAATAATAATTTATAAGTTACAGGCTTGTTGTGGAGACTAAATGATATAAGATATAGAAGGCCTTCAGCACTTTGCTGGGATCATTAGCAAGTATTTAATAAATGATAGCAATTACTATTAAGCCTATGAAATCTTAAAACAAAATAAGCCATGTCAGTTACTTCAAAGGAGCTGAATGCAAATGCACAAGAATTTTTAAGACGAAGTTCCTGCCTGGAAAAGTTTACAAAATGAAAACATGGAAAGGCTGAGAAATACAATATCCAGAACATTTCTGCCATCAGCCTTGCCATCCCCAGGGTCTTGCTGGAGGCAAAGCATTTGCTAACCCTAACTGCTTGCCCTACTCTGTGACCAAATCACCCTGCATTCACAGGGATGCCCTCTCTGTGCCACTGTAAAATGCTACTGTAAGAAGCAGTGTTGATTATACGCTGTAAGAAGAGTGTGGACATCAGTGGAAGGCAGTTCAGTTTTCCTAGAATTCTTTTCCAAAGCTCAAGAATGTGTGCAGGACCAAAAAGAAGAGAGAAAAATCCTCTGAGGGGTTCCCAGGCTCCAAATACATGTCCCCTGGTCATAGCAAAAGGGTTCTGCAGGATCACAAGACAAATTGGCTGACCTGTACACAATAAAGTGCTTTAGCTCCAAACCATCACAGAACAAAAAGTCTGCAGAATGTGGTATGAGATACACCAAGAAATACTTCTACCATTTTATCGCCATTTTGAAACATGTTTATTGTCCTAAATCATACATGGATTTTGCCTTGGGTAAGAAAGGAAGGCAGTGGATGCTATCTGAAACATTGTTCAACCTGGGATCTATAGGTTGGCCCAAATTTCCAAGTAATCAGTCATATAGCAGGACCCTAGGACACTGATTGAGCTCCAACCCATTCCACCCCTTAACTTTAAATGATGCAAATAACTTCTTTTATGGCCAACCAGAAAAGTCTCATCTCAGAGAGCCAATGTTTTAGAACTAATAGGTTGTAGCTATACACCCTCCATTTAAATCTGCAAGAGTCCACCATCTTTGGATGTACCAACCCCACTGTCACAAGTGTCCAAATTCATTTCAGAGACTTCAGTTCATCTTGCTTGTAAGTGGCAGCTTTTAAAAGCTATACCAAATAATAGATGCAAATGAGGAAATGCATCAACCAAAACAGAGAGCATTGAAGTGAAAGCTAATTATCCAAGCAAGTACAATAGTGCTTACATACAATTTAATAGACTAAAATCTCACTAATTTCTCCTAATTGGAAGAAAGATTGGTATGATTGAATTAAAAAATTAACGAATGCTTTTCAAGAGAAATGCTGATTTATTATCTCCAAAGATACAAGGAAAACTTGCAAGCAATTTAAAAATAGGTATTCTTTTGTAATCAGTTCGTTATTTAAATACAAACAATTGTCCTGAAATAGTGGGGACTGGTACTAATTTTCTGACTTGACCCCATAGAACAGAGTAAGCACCTTCTCTTTTTGTTTTAGAAACCCCACCCCTAACCTACACTGGGCAAAGGTAACTTTTAGCTTAACATGGCTCAATTAGGAAAATATGTAATTAGTGAAGTCAACATGGAGATTTTATTGAGGAAGGGAAAATGCTAAGTGTCTTCTTTCTTCATGCTTCTCATCTTGAAAACAGAAAGACATTTCTGTACTGCTTCACATAATCGGGGACCATGAAGAAGCAAATAGGGCTCCAAGAAATATCTCCTCAGGCTCTAAATGATGCTAGCCCTCTGCCTTTCTAGTTCTGGGCCTAGACTGAGCATGACTCAGGTTCAATCTTCATCCAACGCCATGTTCTTCCTTACCCAACAGCTTATAACTCAAAGGAGTTCAACATTCCTTAAAAACACTGGCAGGTCCTTCTGAAGCTGGGAGAAAGATTGGAACCTCCAGAATCATAACCCCTCCCAAACTGAAGGAGACCCTTGTTTGGCATCTCCGGGGGAGTTGAGAAACGCTCCTATCCTTACTCTAACGGCTAACCTCTGTGAACTTGAGAAATTATTTAAACTCTCTAATCCTCAGTTTCCTCACCTAAAAATTGGGCGTAATAATATAATAGTAGGTCTCATCTGGGGTTGTTGTGAGGTTTATGAAATAATACATGTCAAGCATTTACAGCAGAGCTTGGCACATAGTAAGCACTTGACAAATCATCATCATCACCATCATCATCATCATCATCATCATCATCATCGTCATCATTTTACTTGACTTTCAGTGTAATTTCCAGCACCATAAACTAAGACTGTCCTTTAACCTTCCTCCATATTCTGACCACCAAACACCAATGAACACCATTCACTCTGGGAGAGAGCATGCCTTCTATATCACTGCTATGCTGTGATCCCCCTTCTGCCACATCTGCTGTTCTGAGCTGCGGTGGCACCCACCAGAAGCCACATGGACCTCTGACTAAGAAGAGTTCATTTGCTAGCTGCTCTCTATTGCTGTGTTTACCGCGAATAAAGACACGAGAGGGAGGGGGAATATATCAGAAGCAGTTCAGGCAGCTTATTTTTCTAGCTGCCTAACACATTATTTGCATGCAGCTCAGGACTTGTGCTATCCAAACATTACGTAAAGGGCCAAGGCAACACCTCAGTAAGCATTCTGTCTGCATTCGTCTAAACTGATGAACAGTGTCTCAAAACTGGAATTGTTTCCAATGCACTTGTTGCTTTTCCCCTTTCTTCCGGTCCTACCATCAGTATACCAACTTGCTAGTTGATTCCCAAGGTAAGAAAGATAAGAAAGCCCACACCTGAAAGACAGCTCCTAGTCCTTACAAGGCAGGTATCTTAGTCAGTTCAGGCTGCTGTACTCAAATACCATAGACTGGGTGGCTTATACAACCGATATGTTTCTAAAAGTTTGGGAGCCTGGGAAGCCCATGACCAAGGTGCCAACAGATTATTTGGTGTCTGGGAAGGGCCCTCTTTCTGGCTTTTTGGTTGTATGTTCATATGATGGGGGGTGAGGCAAGGGGAGGAGGGCGTTGGGGGTGGCGGGGGGGCAAGTGTGTGTGCTCTGGTCTCTCTTCCTCTTCTTATTAAGGTACTAATCCTCCATGGGGTCTCCACCCTCATGACTATCTATCTAAATCTAATCCCTCCTAAAGACCCCAGCTCTAAACATCATCACATTGGGATGAAGGCTTCAGCAGCAAAAGACACAAACATTCAGTTCATAGCAGTGAGGATAAATGGAAAATCCAAAATATAATTTTAGAAGCAGGGTCGTGTCTATGAAAAGGTGACAGTGACAAGGTGGCAGGAATTCTCAACCTTTCCCCTGACATTCAGTGGCTTTTGATCTTGTGACTCTCCACTGAGGTACAGGAGGAGCTCTGCAGGAAATGCAAGCAGCAGGCGGAGACTCCTGGCCCCTGGAGATGGAACTGAATTCCTCAAGGAGATGATCTTAGTTGCAGCAGTAATGGGTTTGAAGGTCAATTGTGTAAGGCTCCAAACTTGACTGGTCGAACACAGTCATTGCATCAGGGAGTTATATAAAGTCACAGGAATAATCAGAGGGCAGAGAGAGAAACAAAATTCCTGAGGCTCTAATAATGCTGTTTTCCCCATTTAATCCCTACAGAAGTCCTCTTCTATTTCGAGAAAGTAAATTGCTTTTCTTCTTTGGCACCAAAGCACTGAAAAATGTTACTACTGATACCTGCAACTCACAGGGTAACCTTGAATAAAAGCAGTTTATATATATATATATATAATCAATTTAATATCATAAAGTTATATTATAACTTAACTGTATTATAATATATCATTTAATTTAATCACATTACAATATTAAAGACCCCTGATCCTCAGTTTTCTTATTCATATAAAGAAGAGGCCATTACTTCCTGGATTGTTTGAGGGCAGCATGAGATAACGAAATAGCACAGATCACATAGAGGAAGCTCACTAAGGTTAGTTCTTCTGGGAAAACGTTTTTTCTAGGCCCTGATATTCAGAGTGTACACTCCAGAGTCAGCATGCACACAGCGCACGGTTCTCCAGAGAGGCCATGACTGCAGTGAATTTAATTTCAAAGCCGGTGAGCTGACGTTGTCCTTCAATGGATTTCCCAGCACATTCCGGCCTGCATTCTGAGCTCCGTGTCTTATCAATAACCATGTAGGTATGCTGGGTAAAATACATGTCACATGGAAAAACTCTCCCCACTGAAGACCCAGAGGAAGGAACTTCATCAAACCCATAGCTCACCTCAGCCCCAGGCTTTGCTTCTCACTTGTTTGACTCCTGAGATGTTTTGTGTTTGCCAAACTGAGTCAAAGCAAAAATATACGGACCACTGTGGCATGGAGGCCTGGGAAGTTTACGTGCACTGAATGCATTGAGATTCAGGGTCCTCATCTTCTGATTCATGTGTGAATCAAGTCCTGCAACGGCAGGTACTATTAACACTGACCCAAGGGCCATGTAACTGGGTCCTAACAGTAAAACAGTGGAATGAGAAGAATGGCAATAGGAGATAATAGTTAGTTAGATAGATGATAGATAGATAGATAGATAGATGATAGATGATAGAAAGAGAGGTGTAGTATTATATATATTTATAATTTGTACATATACTTTATATGTTTCCAGGGGTGTAAAAAAATGTATACACGTGACTTGTATTCATCTTTTGTTATTGGTATATATTCAGTATTACAATTATCATATAGCTTTTTCCTTTCTTAAAATGTATATACATATTTTTTGGCTCTCTCTCTCTCTCTCTCTCTCTCTCTCTCTCTCTCTATATATATA
>NW_017731449.1:721420-751130 GCF_001890085.2 Hipposideros armiger | reverse complement strand
TCTTAGAACTGACAGGATAGTGATCTCCTCGTCTGATATCTCCTATTATAGACCTAGCAGAGTAAGGCCCAGAAAGGTGCAAGTTCTGCTCAGAATCACAAAGCAGGCCGAGAGCAAGAACCCAGATCTCCCTCCCCACCGTGCTCCCCATCGCATTGGCATGGGATGGATGAACAAGGAAAGAATAAAAGAAGAATCTGAAACATCAAGAAGCATCTTGTCTCTTTATAAGGAGATTCAGCCTGGGGTTTGCAATTATGCTGTGTGGAATGTAAAGATTCTAAAGGCCCATTCCATAAGGATTCTAAAGAGCCTCTTGCCCAGCCAGCCCAAGACATAGAAAGCCCAATTCCAAGCACAACCCTAAAAACTGAAGACACTGCAATTTTATGGAGAAGCTCACACAGGAGACAGAGGTCTCGGGGCATCTCCGCCCAATGGCAGCCCTGGAGTGATGCAGGACCGTAATATGTATTCTCTCCTGCACCTACTAGCTCCTCTCTTTTGGTAGCCACTCAATGGGAACCGGCTGTCAGCAATTTCCTTCCTCCAACAGCTGGGAGATGGTTTTCTGCAGTTAGCTGCCATTTGTTTAAATTATGCGTATTAATCATAGCCTTCGTCCTGGTGGTATTCTTCAGGAAAAAAGATATCAGGGGTTTTGTTTTTTAACCAAGCTGCTTCCTCACTCAGAACAGATTTTGGCAGTGGCAAGAGGAAGGGGAAATGATAGGGCAGAGGCGATTTGGGTTCAAGTGCAGAAGTGGGTGGTTGGGGTGGAGGAATATCTAGCCCACTGAAAGCAGGGACGATGGTAGTGCAACTTGGGGACAATGACATAACACCTTATGGCCTCACCATAAACACACAGAGAGCCCAGCAGTGGAATTTATAAAAACATGTAAATGTCATTCATTCTTTCATTACACATTAATTCATTTATTCAGACATGCATTAAGCTCCTACTAGGAGCCAGGCCACGTGCTATTCCAGAAATCCTCAGTTGTGTTTGAAGTAAGAAGAAAACCAAAGGGAACTGGGAATTATTTCAGCAGCAAAGTGACATTGTCTCACACCACCTTTGCCCATCAATGTCTTCTTGGGCTTATTATGCCCTCATTTTTTATTTAACAGCTACTTACAGCAGTCCAGCTCTGAGTCAGGCAGTGAGCTATGAGTTCGATACTCACTGGTAAACAAAGTTGCCATGAACTTGCCCTCATCAAGCTTGTAGTTTAGTGAGGGAGACAGCCCTCAAACAAAGGGCCCACAGGTGGACTTAAGCATGGACTGTGATGAGCTCTGTGAAGGCAGTATCAGGGTGGTATGAGAGGAAAATGGAAGTGGGAGGGGCTAAATTAGACTGAAGGATTCAGGAAGTTCTTTTCAGGAAGCAGCATTAAGACTGAAGCTTGCAAATGAGCACAAGTTAGCCATTGGGAGGATGGGGGACAGACCGGCAAGGGTAGGAAAGGGCTGATGAGTCTGAAGGCTAATAGGGATATGGATCGGGAGTAAGGGGAACGGCCTAAGATGAGGCTGCAGAGGTGGTCAAGTGCTAGGTCATGCTGGGCTTTGCAACCCTTGGCCCGGAGTGTGGCCTTGTTCCAAAA
Organism: Hipposideros armiger; assembly: GCF_001890085.2. Lineage (NCBI taxonomy): Eukaryota > Metazoa > Chordata > Mammalia > Chiroptera > Hipposideridae > Hipposideros > Hipposideros armiger. The sequence continues at coordinate 749,517 of NW_017731449.1, read as the reverse complement.
AATGTGGGAACCATGAAAGAAAGGGTTTTAAGCTTAGAATGCCATGGAAAGGTTTATATTTTTAAAAGAGCACTCTGGTTGTTATGTAAATATTCAAATTCGAGGGGCTCAGGTAAAGCATGACTGTTGCTAGGCTTCTACAATCCTCCAGGTGACGGATGATGGTGACCTAGCATGGGATAGTGACAATGAAGGCAGACACACCCTGGGTGGATTTGGATTTAAATTTGGAGATAAAATCAACATCTGCTTATCTCTTTGAGCCCTTTATTCTCCCTACTTATAACAAAGGCTCTACCGAGGTATCTTGGCCACTCTATAGGATTATGGTCAGGACCCAAAGAAATAAGTGTCATGTTATACAACTGAAATACTGTTACTATTGTGGCACTGTGACCACCACGATACGACCCACTTATATTTGGATTAAAACCTTAACTCATATGACAGAACCAGTCTAACCTAAGCAGAGCAGTGAAAAAAGTATCCATACATTTGTTAAGTTTTATCTGGCCAAGGTCCTGATGGAAGTGAGGGCGGGGGTATCACCAGGGCACATCCAGGCTCCACTCTGCCCGGGCCCCTCACCACTCAACGGGAGAACACAGCGCAGTGAAGGAGGCTTAGCCATGCTTTGAGGCCACTAGCATTCCACTAGCTGCTGAGCCCCATCTAGTCTATTACCACAATAGTGCCCTAAATTGCATTATAAGGGCCCACGAGAGTTCTTTCATTCCCTAATCCACTATTAGGGAGTGCCTTGGGCAAAACTGACCCAGAAAATTGCCATCTAGCATGATCCTCTATATTCTTTAAGAATCCCCAGAAACAAAATAATGCCTCAAAGAGATCAACAAACTTAGAGTGCAAAATATGTTTTCTGTGGGGCAATACAGTTGTGTGTGTGTGTGTGTGTGTGTGTGTGTGTGTGTGTGTGTGTGTATCAAAGCCTCTTGTGAAATGTGGAGCCTTTGGAGGAATGATGAAATCTTTAAGAGCCCAAAGATTTCAAAAGTTTAATATTTTTAAGGAAATATTTCTGATGTATAGTGCATGTTTTCCCTATCGTAGGAAGCAAGGTATGTCAGGCATAGTGCATTTCATTGAAAGAAAAAAATTGTTGGTACAATTATCATTCTGGTTCTGTCATTATCTTTCTAGATGGATGTCCTTGGATAAATCATCACCTTCTCATATGTAAAACAAAGCACATCAACTAGATCAGGGCTTTGCAAAGCCTTGGTGATGAAGAAGCCATTTTGTTTTGTTTCATTTTTTTTAATTTCCAATCTATCCCTGTCAATGCATGGCCCTCTGGAGCAGAATGAGCATCTCATGCTACACGTGACATATCAAGTGAGTCTGAAAACACTGAGTTGGTTGATACCCTGTTCAGTGAGACCAATCCACTGACCCAGATGTCCCCAGACACTGCTGTCCAAGTGTTTAAATGGTGGCTCTCAGTTTCAATATTTGTGTCCTCATGGATGAGGAACAAACAGTTCTTAGACAACGCTGATCTGCAGGCAGCACTTTGAGTAGCTCAGAGCTAGCTGATGTCTGAGATCCATCGTACCCAAAGAGACTACGATTTTATGATCTTGATGAACATCAGTTATTTCACTGGTGCTTTAATAAAGCTACTAAGAATGTTGGTTGGTCCCTGAAAGTCCTTTCCTTGAGTTTTCATGACTTCTGTGTGCTTTTCTGATTTAAGAAGACACTCAAGTCTCTTGAGTTCTCTTGAAGCTGTTGTTTGTGCCCTGAAAGACGCTGGTCTCTTGAGCTTTTCTATTGGGTTTCCTTTTGTAGCCTCCTGGAAGTGAGGGGGGTGTGGGGTGGTGGAGGGAGGGGTGAAGGTGGGGGTACTTCTCTCCCTGCTGCTGTCCTTCTTCACAGAAGGTTTGACCACTTCCAACCTTCTCCACCAACTGCACTTGCTGCCTCTAGTCTTGCTCTTGGCCTTTCTGTGTGATACTGAAACTAAGTCCTAAGTCTTCTGGCTAGCCCCATTCCTCTCCTAAGGAAAAAAGAACAATGTGCACGAGCTATGAGACAATTTTCCCTCTGGTTTAAAGGCTGTTGCCCCTCATCTCTGGCTCACGTTAGATTCACAACTGTTTCAGAAGTTCCAAAATTCCAAAAGCTAGATAAAAGTCTTATTATTCTTACATTTCTTTGAATAATGAACAAAAATCAGATAATGGGGCAATTTCTGAACAGTCTTCTACATGTTAAACATCTAATTTTAAAGTTTATTAAAATGATAAAACATTTAAAATTATTTCTCCATCCTTGAAGCGCTCATCTCATGAATCAGCCACTTCTGCTTTTTAAGAATAAAATATAACTACTAAAATAGTATAAATTCTGAATAAACACGTTTTCTATTTTTGTATTCTACCACCCTTGGATGAGGGATGGCAGTAAACCCACTGAAGAATTTAAAGCAATCAAGCAAATTAAAGGGGGTAGAGAGACAAGACGGCAAGGGAATTGGTTAGTAAAGCAGGCCTTTGGCAAACGAATTGCTTTTCACGCAGCAAGGGTTTGGAATGGCAGGCTGCAGGAGTGGGATAATGTCTGGTTCCTGCTGGCTCGAACATCCCATGATTGCCTGATCTGACACGAAAGTTCATTTCACCCTGAGGAACCATCCACGGGAAAGAACTACACAGGGAGTGAAACCAAGCAGCAGCGGCCAGAGATTGTTCATTATTTTAGCAGCCTGATTTCCTTAGTTTCCTCACAACCAGGAGACCATTTTGCCAAAGTCCTATTTGAATTTCCACAGCTAAAAATGGGTACACCTGCCAGAGAAGAGAACCCGCGGGAAGAGTTTCAGTGTGCAGGAATTCGGGGGGGAAAAAAAGAAAAAGAAAACATCACAGACAAAAGAGGAACAATACGGAATAGTAATTCTTCTTTGAGTCACAGAGTTCAAAAATCCAAAGCTTTGAGAGGCTAACTTTTCAAACCTACAAACCCGGCAAGTGGCAGAGCCAAAGCCCTGGTGGTCAGTGTGGCTAAAGCTTGTGGCTTGAACCACTGTACTGGAATGCCTTGGCCATACAAAATTTTACATACATTTTCAAGTTCAGAAGTCTTAGGTTAAAAAACCCTATTGCGGAATATAAGCATTGCTCTTTTTATCAGGACAAATCATTCTTTCTTTAAAAAGCCGCTGTATAAATTACTCACACTATCCATAGACATTTTATGTTATTCAGTTCTTTCCTCATCAGCCATTGCCAGAAATGAAAACATAATTGGAATGTCCATTCTAAATCCATTTGTAAACCTCCCAAGACCAAATGAACTTGATCCCAGATCTTTAGGCTTTAGAGAGGCCACTAGATAATATTTAAAGAAAAGATGGGAACTGCATGGAGATCCAATGAAAACCATCAAAGGAAGACATCTTAAACAGCAGCAACAGCTTAGAGGGGGGCTCTGGTTCCATCAATGATGCCTCTTGGTTCTCAATGTACCCTGTGGTCTTTTGGCAGCAGGGAAAGCTGATATTCACCCAAATGCCCCCCCTGGTAAGTCAAAGAGTGCACCGTGTCCTTTCTGTGCGCCAAGACTACATGATTATGTGGGAGGTAATGAGCAGAAAGAGATACATTGGATTTAAAAAAAACAAAAACAAAAATAATCCAATCTTATCAACAACTCAAGGCCAGTTAGCAGGTAGGATCGACAAGAGGCTGTAAATGTAAGTAAAGATCTAAAGACCTTCTTCTAAGTCCCAAAGCTTGGGGGACTTATTCTGGGGCTAAAGATTCCTCCATAAGAAGCAGGACCCTGATAACATAAGTAGGAATTGGTGACTCTGCAGTTTCCATGTAGTCGAGAGGGTAGAATCCAGTTTAAGGGCCGGGAAATCGGAGTTAGAATGAAGGTTTGTCATGTACTTGCTCACCCAACCTTGGGCAAACTGTTCAACTTCTCTGAGCCCTTTTAAAATCTGTAAAGTAAGTATCAGCACCCAAGCCCTACTCACTTCACACAGTTGCCTCATCATCCAAATGAAAAAAAAAAATGGATTTGAAAATGCTTTGTGACTTGTAAGTCATCATGCAAATAATTGCTATTATTACATATGGTTGCTTTTGTGCATACCCCTAAGAGAGAGGGAAGCAAAGAGGAAGGGAAAAATAAAGAAGTCCAAGAAAGAGAAGCTAGAGAAGGGAGGAATGGGGAAGAAATGAAGGAGAGAGAGAGTGGAACTCTGCTACGGAAAAGAAGGAATCGAAAGAAATGGAGGGAAGTAGAGAGAAATCAGTGCTGGTACAGTAACAAATAAATCCCCCAGCACGACAGCCTGCTGCTGAAGCATTTCATTTCCCACAACATAATGGTGTGTTATTGCCCATTATCTGTTCTGTCAGTGCCAGAGTCGATATTAAATGAGGGGCAGCTGCATTTAGCTGCCATTTTTCAGCTGTCTTCACGTTGCCATGGAGACCCTGTTGTTTCCTGGCGAACCTGCCAGGCAAGCAAGAGGGAGTCAGGTGGAGGGGGAACCAATGCTGCCAGGGGTTGGGGTGTCAGAATGGGAAGTGAGAGGAATGCCAGGGGCCAGGGACAGGGGAATGTGACAGATGAAAGGACGGCATGGAGCTGTGTTGTCAAGCTCTGCTCGTACCTGATAAATCAGCCATTTCGAAAACACAATCTATATTCTAGTGGCCGTACACAGCGGGTTCTCGTCCGTGTGGCCTCTCGACTCTTGTATAGGAGCTTTGTAGATTTGGGTTCTGAAATAATTACAGGTCCCTCCTTTCTGCTCCAGGCACTTCTCCCACCCCACCGCCACCCCTGACTGTGTCACCTCGCACCTGGTGCCAACCTTAGGGAATGGTTTTGGGTCTCTGAATGTACAGCATTCAGCACAGAAAAACCAGTTTCACAAAGGAAAACCAGTTTCACATACCTGGCCTCTGCCCAATCCATACATATTTTCTTTTCTAGAACATATGCATTTTTTTTTACAGAATTAGAGATGTATACATTTAGATAGGACTTTAGAAACCACTGAGCCAGTCAGGTTACATATAAGAGAAATGGGGCTGGCGTGAGTGACCAGCACAGACCCCAGACTGATGGGCCTTGAGAGAACTGGAAAATTAAATTCTTCACCCAACAGGTGCAGCGGCCCTTGCGCCCCTCGAGAGATAGAAGCCTCACTGACCAGACCTAATTTTTCAAGAGTCCAGAAATCTCTATTTTCTAGTAAAACCTTCAATGTTTAAATGTTAGTTCAACTTCAAAAACATTCTGCTTGCTAGTTACATGGGCTATCAGTTTGCAACTGAACTTAGTCTGACATCATTTTTAAATGAGGCTTAGAAAAGCTAAGAAACTTGACCAAGCTCTTCACCTTCCTAAATATAACTCTCCCTTTCATAATCTAACCTAATCAAATCTCTCTCCCTCATCCTATTACACAGTGGGAGGTAAAAAGTGCTGTGAATTCACTTTTCCTGATGTCCTCAGTTTTGCTGGTATCATGCATGGACTTGCCTATGAAACAAATGTTTTCTAAGTGCCCTGAAAACTGTTCTAGCCTTCAGAAGGAGACCATAGGCTAATGTCCTGTGAACTTAGCCCCCATGAACACCTTGGCCATGCGTGTTCCACTACAATCTTCCTTTTCTGGCTTTTAATTACAAATTAGAAAAATAAGAAGAGCGGTCATTTACCAAGCATTTACCAGGTGCTAAAATGTGCTTAACGTGAACTTTCTTATTGAATTCTCACAAGAACCCTTTGAGTCATGTATTATTATTACCCCATTTGACAGATGAGAAAAGGGTGTTTAACCACTATAACTGTCTCCCTACAAATTGTAGGAACATTCCCGAGCCTAGTCTTATAATATCATATGCATTTCCTTTTTTTACCCCAAACTTTAGAATAGTTTGGCTGCTTTTCCCAGCACCTGGCTTACTGTACTAGCCTCACAAACAGTAAATTTAATTAACAACCTCTTTCGCTAGAATCGCATGTGCCATCTCACCCCTTCTCACTGCAGTTATCGCCTGACCTCCCAGTCTCCGTCCTGTCCTTAACCACTCCCTCCTCCAAATCACAAACACAGTAATTTTTCCTTGTGTAGATAGGATCATGTCATTCTCTTCCCGTAAATCAACCAAAGTCTCCAGTCATTGGTTGCAGGATGAATCTCCACTCCTAGCTGAGCCCTTCAAAGCATTCCTGATCTGACTTCCTTTGTGATTGGCCAGTGCTGGCCCCTGCAGCCTCATCTCCACTCATTTTCCCCAAAGAGCCTAGTGCCTGCAGGACTCACCCTCTCACTGCTTCCCAAATACTGCAGGTGGCTCCACGCCTCCATGGGCCGAAGCCTAGCCCTGGAATTCCTCTCCCTCTCTCCCTTGTCCATCTGCGCCTGCTTAGCCTTCACAACATAGTTCAAGCCCCCTCTCCTCCAGGAAGCCTCTGTGATCCCCATGTCTACGTCATACGCCCCTTCTCCAGTGTCCTCAGCCCCTTGGGGCATCTCTATGGTAGTAATTAAATGCCACACAGTAATTTTCTGTGAGGTCAGGGACCTTGCCTGGGTCACTCACCTCTTCATCCAGAATGTTGTAGGTTATCATTAAATGATTATTAAATACATTGCCCATCTAGTTGACAAAGACATAAGTTTATTTCTAAATCTGCACGGACATCCCTGCCTGACAGTAAATACAACTGGTCAAGTGACAAAGGATCAATAAGAAGAATTGCCTTCTCCACACTACACCATGCACCAAACTTCCTGACACTGCTCTCCTGTCAATCACCACGCCCAAACTAGTGAGGGTTTAGTGTAGTACGTATGTAAGTGTGCACATAAATACATGCATACATAAGTTAGTGGACCCATTTATTTAAAAATGGTTAAGAGAAATGTTTTAATGCCCAGTGACATCTGGGATATATTGGTTCTAGGGAGTGGCTCTGGATATCAACAATGGTAGCACAGCTCTCTTGGATGAAGTATTCTAGTTTAGGTATCCAGGACACAACTGGATGGAAAGCTGTGACATTTCAGACTCACATCAAGGACTCTATTGTGACCTCTGATGTCAGGGGACAGCAGGTGACTATCATCCCAGACACACACAGATCAGAACTACTACCATCTCCACCAACATCCTCATGGTCCAACATCAGTTTCATGTCTCCGGCTCTTGCTATGCTTCAACATTTTTCTCTTAGCCAAAGACCATTTCCCGCCTGTCTCTATTTTTCATTCCAAAGGCTTAAAAACAGAATTGTCCCACCTCACTTACACACTAACCAACTTCCCAAGCTTCCCCTAACAGCCATGCCCCTCCCCACCCCACCCCCGGTTTCATGGGGCCCAGAAGAGCACTTAGGACTGTTTGCAAGCCTGCTCTTTTATTTTAGCTTCTTAAAAATCCTAGGCCAAAAATGTCCCCTCGTGGCAGAGAGGCTCTGTGAATATTTGAGGACATGAGTAAGAAGGACAGATGGCCATTTCCTTAAACAAACACACACTCACAGAAATCTCAACACAAACCATGGCTTTAGTTAAAGAGTAGCAGTATATCACGCCTGGTTCTACCATTATTTACAGAATGGAACTATCCAGTTTCATGCAAACAATACATTTGATAGGAATAAATCTCATTGGAAATTTCCCCATGATGAGGTCACTAAGCAAGTACTCTACACCGTTGTTTCCTCAGCCTCCAGCACAGCACCAAGCACAAAGCAGGTGCACAATAATAAAAATGACCTAAAGAGGGGGCCTGGGGGACTCGCAGACTTCTCCTGGCTGGGCCAGTGTTGAGAGAGTGAGCTGAGCCAAAGGAAGCAAGATTACTGTCTCAGGACAGTGAGCCTGAGCCCAGCTTTGCCTAAAGAAACAGTTGTGCTGTCTGAGTTCTTCAACCTTGGTCCCTTGAGATAAATAAAGGAGCCAGCGAAAAAGAGGGGAAAAAAAAAAAAGCTTAGCAGGAAAGGAATCCATATTTTAGGATCCATCTCTGAATACTCAAACTACTGATCTTCTGGTAATAAAATTATGCCCCTGGAGCTTTGCATTAATAGAGACATCACTGGGTGCTCTGAGGCGTAGGGAAAGCAGCCTTGTAGGGTGGAGGGGGCGCTCTCCCTCCACACCTCTAAAACCTACCACGGGCTCCTCACGAAAGCTCGTGACAGCCTGAAATCCAAAAGGCAACGCTGCAATCATAAAAATTCTAGGCATGCGAAATAGAATCTCAAGGAATTCATCCAAGGAGGCTGACGATCAGGATAAATGATGAAGACTCCCTAAAACCAAGAAAGGTTACAGAAAATGCTTCTCCCTCAATCACTCAGAAACCACAGTTTCTGTGTATACACCTAGCTATACACATTACTTGAAAATTATCCTTCTATTGTGTTATTCCTCAATAAGAACTTATGCAGTTTGTGAAGAGGAATATATTTTGGCTTTGCAACAGAGTGTGTGATGTGTGTCAACACAGTGTCGGGTGCTAAACAAGAAATGCCCTGAGTTGACTGTCTCCTCAAAAGGAAGCCTTGTCTTCATCAAGGATTGGAACATTCAAATAGTAGTGCCTTTGATTCAAAGAATACTTATTGAGCACCTAGGGCACTGTGCTCAGCTCCAGGAATATAGATTGGAATAAGACGTGGCCCTGCCCTTAAGAAGTTCACAACCTCATGGGAGAGACAGTAAGTGTTCATTTAACATATGAGTGTGCTGTCAGGGTACAGAGCAGACAAAGTCACCAAGACTAAGGAAGGGGACAAAGACAGGCAGGGTTGGTGAAACAGCTGAGCTAGTCTAGAAGAATCAGTGAAAGTTGGCTAGGGGGAAAAGCTGGAAAGAGTTTCCAGGCAAAGGAAACAGCATGACCAAAGAAAAGTAGGTTGGTATTTCCTAACTAAAACTGTCAGATGGGGACATGACCTTGTCATCAGACCACAAAGGAATCATGGGGGAAAATAATTCCGGAGATAAGCATTGAAGACAGCTTGCATTTATAGCACAAATCTATTTTATTAGGTGTTAATATGTAAAGCTCTAGAAAAAGAAAGCGGTTATTGCCATAAGGGGAAAAACACATTCCTTTGATTTTTTTCTAGTTTAAAGAAATGCATCTTTTCTTCTGGTTTTATACCCATGCCCTTCTTCCTGCTTGATCTTTTTTCCCTCTCCCCTTTTCATTCTCCACCTCTGCCTCGCTGCTTAATATAGCCAGCATCTATCTTCCTTCACACACTTTGTCACGCCACTCATCCTAAAATAGTGAAAACAGATAGATACACACACATACACACTCACACTTCTACATACGCACACACCGACAGTCACAGGAAGACTCCTTAGGTTGACCTGTGTGATTATTTTATTTTTTAAAAAGCTGGTGACAGCACCCTTCCTTTGAAAAGTGGTTCCAATATTTACATGTAGACATTCTGCACACGGATGAGAACTGAAGCCTTTCCCAACTTGTTAAATATGGTTTACTATGACACCACTTAACACATGTGAAATGTGATTCTTGTTTTTTTTTTTTTTAAAGAAACCCCAACAAATGTAGATGTTTAAATATAACACTGTTGGCTTTGTGTTTGTAAAGGGTGTGAAACAGTAAAAATTTGATAGAAAAATACCCAGAGACGGTGCCTCCCATATTTCTCATGACCGTGTATAATAAAGCTCCTTGTCTTGGAGCATTTTTATATGACATTAAATTTCAAGATCCCACAGGATTAGTTTTGATCTGACCAGAATGTCAAATGAGGGGCCAGAGAGCCAATATATATTATTCACTTGTATTTTTCCCCTCTGGAGTTCTTTTAACATTCCAATGGCATCGCTCAAATAGAATTTCTCTCTCCTCCCTTTATAGGGGACAGTCATTTACTTCCAGCAGAATCTCTGTGTTAAGAGTTCAGCTTGGAGCTTTTTCCTCTGAGCTCCAAGGAAGTACTTCAACTTATAAAATTAGATGTCAAGATACTAATGATTCCTTGTTCTTGGAGAGTGAGGACTGTGACATCAAAGGTGACTCATCTCATCAAAATACAGTAGATTTCCTTGTGAGCCTGAGGGAAGATTATGACTTGAAACTCAAAAGAAGCAAATACAGCTCCTAGTCAACTTGTGGGATGGAAGGTTAGGAGGTAGTGGAAGGCATTTCAAAATCCTTTGCCTTATGCTAGACCTCTTGGGAACCATGCCACTGGGAAAAGGCTCTGAGATAAATCTTTGAACGTGAATCCCTTAAGCTCATGACCATGTATTTTCTGAATCTGCTTTTGAATACTCTTCGAAACTGTCTTGAAAGATAGGACTCAGTATTTAAGTTTCTGGCCTGTCATAACACCCTTGTCCTAAGGCCATTATTGAAAACAGTGCTGACTTTGAACTAGGATCTCTATTGTTATTCAAAACCAAACTGTTCAGGAGGGTTTTGATAAGTGTCTGAGGCTGAACAGCCTAGAGTAGCGGTTCTCAACCTGTGGGTCACGACCCCTTTGGGGGTCGAATGACCCTTTCACAGGGGTCACCTAAGACCATCGTAAAACAAAAAGATATTTACATTACGATTCATAACAGTAGCAAAATTACAGTTATAGAGTAGCAACGAAAATAATTTTATGGTTGGGGGTCACCACAACATGAGGAACTGTATTAAGGGGTTGCAGCATTAGGAAGGTTGAGAACTGCTGGCCTAGAGGGTAGAGGGGTTTCTTTTGAGACACCTATATGGAGACTGCCAATTGCAGGTCTTAATAGGAGAGACAGTGCCTCTTTGCCCATTGAAGGCCTTAACTCCTCTAGACTCAGATTCCTCTCCAATAAAATAAGCAGGATGATGGGAATCTAAAATCCTTTCCAGGGCCGATTAGCAATTATGTTAGAAGTAAGCTGGTTCTCACTTTTCCCCACTCACAATCCAAGGGAGAATGCATCTCAGGAACGTGAGAGAGGGTTTTGCCTTAACTTAAAAATCAATTTCCTATTATGGTGGTTGGTACTCAGTGGAGACCCTTGATTCGGGGGTTCCATTTTCACACTCCCCTTGGGGGAGTATGATCAGAACATAAGTATACAGAGATATCCAGGTGACCCTCCTTTCTCAGTGCACAAAAATAAACAAGTGAATGGTGTTTTTGATTTCACCCCAAAAGTTAAAAAGAGCAAAGACAGAAGAGGGAATAGAAAATCTGAGAACCAAATCTCTATGTCCATAACCATGAGTGACATTGCCAACTTCATTTCCTATAACTCCACTTAGTCTAGGAAGGTTATTTTTTTTTAGCTCATGGGGCTAGACTCGGTGCCCCTGACCCTTGAGGCTGGCCAAAGTCAAAAAGGTCCCAGCAGGCAGCGAGAGGTCTTGTCCTAGTGATGTTGATTGGTATTAATCACAGCCCACAGCCACACAGAGGCAAGCAGTAAAATGAACATGTGTAAGGCAACAGCAGCTATTACCATAATTCCTAATTATGACTGTTTAGAGGTCTCTCAAGGAATATAATTAAGTTTAACATGCCAAGTGATAAAGAAAAAAACATTAATCCATCTCTGTCCTTCCCTACCACCCGCCAATAACTCCTCTCTTTTCCTAAATTATCTGTAAGATCCTCTACACTTGTTCTATTTTTTCACAAGTGGTACTGTCAAAGGGAATTTATTTTTCAGAGGACAAGGCAGTTGGCTGGGAACCCCCACAGCTGCTGCAGGCAGCCCAGGATTTCAGTCAAAGGACTCCTGATTGCAAACCTCAAGACTGAAAAAATATAAAAACATGATGGATTATAAAAAAATGAGGGTCCTTGTGAAGTAAGTGGGCAGGCCCTTTAATGCCATAGAAACAAACAGGGCAGAGCAACAGGGGGCAATGGGCAAAACCAGTGGGCGTACTAAGGAAAGGAAAGGGGTATGAAGAAATTTCAGGTCTGGGCAAGGAGAATACTACTTCTAATAATTTTGTTTGGAAGTTTTGTTTTGTGTTTTTAATCCTACTGTCTGTTACCTTTCAAAGAGAGACAAAACACTACAAACAAATGGTTGACTTTGGAACTGGAAGATCCCAGGGTACCAACTTGTCACCCCATGCTGAGTGCAGAACAGGCCTGCAAACTGCTGATACCCTCTGGACCCTGACAGCCAGACTATGGGCCATGGATGAAGGGAATCAGTCATTTTGTTCCTTCCCCAGCTAAGGTCATACTGAAGGAGATTCTCTAATGCAGAATCAACGTGGGTTTAGGAGATGTGACTTGACCCAAGTTATCTTTAATCACGAACTCCAAAGACACCAGGCTGGTTGACAATGCCGATACGCCTAGCCCTTACCAGGGGCTAAGAGTCATAAGAAATCAGAGTAGGGATTTGACTCCATCTAGGTCTAAGCATCCTGCAAATGGGACCATTACTCCCAGATGAGGACTCAATCTCCCTGCACTGGAGATGTCTTAGAGCCATCTGGAGACCCTACGCTTTCCTCCTCAACTGACTACTCTTTCAGCTAAAGCTGTGCTGCCCCAGAGGGATGTATCAGACATGAAGAGTTACAACAATGACTTGGTTCACTTTCTTCCGCGTCTTACCTGCTCACTCAGAGGACCAGCCTCTGCAGACCATCAGTAATGGGAAAGAACCCAGGTGACCTAGAGAAAAGGCCAAGAAGACAGGCGAGCAGGACTGATCGAACAATGAGGCAGGCTCTAAACTCCAAGGCATGGGTCACTATGGAGAAGCGTATTTGCTTGTTTGGGGAGGTAGATTTTCTTGGAATCAAAAAAAAAAAAAGGCTAATATGTAAAGCAAAGCAAACTTCTTTCCAGAAAGAAGCCTCTAATATTCCATATGTATTCAAAAGGAAAATTATTCTCTGAAGGTGACAGCACCAGGAGTGATTTCTATAGAATGAATCACTAGGCGTGTTTGAAAGGAGGATGACAAACGACCTTGAGACTCCTCATGAACTACAGGTCAGATGACTTCACTGGGACCCATGCAGAACAGCAAATCTGAAACCCATGTCCATCTAAGAATGCCACCCAGAGGTAGGCAAAGGTGACTCCAAAGTAACTGTGAGCATTTTCCCAATCTTCTGAATGACCAGATTCTCTGAGATAGAACTTTTATCTTCAAGGAGAAATTCAAGGAGGGGTGAATTTAACTGAGCATGTTAGTAACTCAGATAGCATGGACAACGAATAGCATAAACGTTTTTACCAGCTATATCTACACCGATTGGCAGAATGGACCAAGATGGAAGAAGATGAGGATGCTAAAAGGAGTCTATTTTCAAAGTATCAATACTTCTCAGGCCACAGAAAGATAAGAAACTTGCTTGAAGAACTAGTGCCATTAGCTAACCATAATAGAAAATTGATTGTCATAAAGAAGTTCTATCTTTTACTCACAAAGTTGTCATATGACTCAAAAGAATGGCTCTGGGAACTGTTAGGGAACTTAAAGTGGAGTTGTCTCACAGATGGAGTTCTTTTAAACTAGGAACCCACGAAAAGGTGTTTGCTGACCTTTCCTATACTCATCTATGTTACTGTGATGGTGTGTTTGAAGGCCTCCCATAAGAAGGCAGATGTCATTGAAAAATGAAAATAAAATTTGGCTTAAAAACTGTATCCAGGTTTTCTTTTAGAGATTAACATTATGCAGCTCCTGGGCACATGGAGATAAATGTCAGAGGCCAAATAAAGCTGATGAAGCCCTGAACTAGGCCAGTGAAGCAGACATAGACAGAAAGTCAGCCTGGAAAGGTGTTTGAGAGGTAGAATTGCAAGACCTGGTGACAAATTAGAGGTTAAAGGTAGACGGGCAGATGCATGCGCAAGAGGAAGGACTATGGGGTCATTACCAAGTGGTGCAGTAAATGAAAGTCTTCCATTTTCTTCATTCATTTCTACTCTTCTAGTGAGAAATAGAGAAGTAACTCCTGTGGAGCAGAGAATGAACTCAGATTTAGATGTACTATTTGCGGTACCTACGGGACAAATAGGTGGAGACGTCCAACAGGAGGCTGGAAACAGGTCCAGAATCCAGAAGAGTGATCTGGGCTGGTGATTGTAACTTGAGGCTCATTCACGGTAGGGTGATGGTTGAGATTGTCCAGAAAGAGGATGTTAGAAAGAGATAAAGGGGGCCAAGGACAGAACCTTCAGGAACACAAGCACTTCCTAACCAAAGGACATAAAGCTCTAATGGTGAATGAAGGAAGGCGACCAGATGTCACGGAGGCCAGAGGAAAAGAAAGCAGAGCCACCTGTAAGGGGAACGTGGTTCTAAAGCTTCTCCGCTGTAATCAGGTATGAACCTGGAGGCCAGCACTAAAGGGAGGAAAGGAAGGGAACCCCAAAAGGACAAATGGCACACATGTCTGACTTTATTACAGTATGTGTGATAGGAGGCTCTCATGAGTGAAATATAAGCATCTTTAAGTTGGGGCAATTGGTAGGAGCCACCTGCTCTCCCATAGTCCCAGCCATCTCCCCATTTGTACTACATGTAACAAGCAGATTGGGGGTGAGAAAGCTGGGCAGGAGGAATTGGGTCAAACACTAATGCTCCACTGCCGGGCACCTAAGACCAGTGTCGATGAAGGACAGAACTGGTAATAAACGAATTTGTTCTTCATGCCCCCTGTACATGCCTCCCCCATGCAGCCCTGCTCTTATCCCTAAAGTGCACATGACCGAATCAAATTTAAGGTGGAACTTCAGCCATCTGTGAGATGGGAAAGAATGACACGGCGTGGAGTGCAGTGAAGTGCTTCTAGAAATCGCTTAAGTCACTGCATGCCGTCCACTGCCCGGCCTTCCCCAGGTGGCAACACCTGATCATCCCACCACCACCCAACAAGCCTTTCCTCATGGAACCCCATTCCTCCCTACTTATTCTTCCTCTTTGTCCTATCCATTTAACCCTTTCCCCAGAAAACACCGAAGAATCACCACAGGTACCCCTGGCGCATTAGCTCACAGGGCTTCCCAAGGCTAACAAGATTTTGCACAGAGTGATCTGGTTAAAAACATCAGGCTTGGGCCGGCCGAGTGGCACGATGGTTAAGAACTGGTTTGGGACGCCACAGGGCCCCGGTTCGGATCCCACATATGAGGGCCAGTGACACTGCCCTCTACAGCTAAGATGCTGAACAACAGCTCAACCTGGAGCTGGGCTGCCGTGAGTCGCCGGCGACGGCGTAGGCTGCAGCCCCTGTGGCAGTGGGTTGCCATGGGCTACCGTGTGTAGCCAGCAGCCAGCGTGAGCGGCCAGCAGCCGCTGTGAGCGGCCGTCCAGAAGCCGGCGACTGATCTGCCTCGCCTGGGAAGAGCGCAATGATGGTGCCAACTTGGGCCAGTGGAGCAACGTCCTCCACAACTAGACTGAAGAACAAAACGACAGCAACTTGTCTGTTCCCCTTCCCCCAATTCCCCAGCACTGTTCCTATCCCCCAATTCCCCAATAAAAATCTTTAAAAAAAAACAAAACATCAGGCTACAGGGACAAAAAGTCAGCAGGATTGGGTATATGACTAAAATGAATATTGGCAAAACTAGGGGTAGGGATGGGGGCTGGCGGGGCACAGAATAAAAGGAAAATAATCAATGGTGATTCTGAAACTTGGGAGGCAAGTGTGCAAGCAAGGAGTGTGGGCTTTCATGTTGTAAAATCGTCTGCAAAATGCTTACTTTTAGGTGAACTGTCACTATAAGGCACCAGATTGTTATATGTTAACTACATGCTGGGAAGAGTAGGGAGTGAGAAATAAGATTAAATTTCTATTATGAAGTAAAAAAGGTAATTCATGCTCCTCATTTTCAAAGGAAGAAACACAATATGCTATAAAAGAGGTCATTTAAACCCTCAGTCGCTTTGCCAGCATAAGGTATGTTCCAAATGTCCACAGATGGGAAGCCTCTCTTTTTTTCAAAGAACCCCTCTTCAACACTATGAAATGTCTCATTTCCTCCCATTTTCTTTCCATGATTCATAAAGGCAGAAGAGGAAGTAGATGGACAGGACTCGGTAATTGGGTATTCCTGTCCAAAGTATAAGGGAAGCTGGCATTGCCAAATTTAGCTTCGTCTTTGCCTTGAAGTCATTTTTGGACCCTCTCCTGGCAGCAGAGGCCATGCTGCTATCTCTTCTCCCTACTACAATCTTCAGCCTTTCCATAAACTAATCCTCTTGTTTAATTGCCATTACAAAAGGCAAATGCCCCAGTACAGGAACCCTACTGAGAACCCTTTGCCAGAGCCCAAGATCAACAGCACACATGTGACCTTCAGCAATCCATTTCTTTTGTTATGAGTCAAGGGTACTAGCCTTCTTGGAATAATCTCCACCTAGACTCACTTTCGATTTTACCTGAAAAATCATTTAAAGTCTGGACAATGATAATATATTCTGCAGAGACCCTGAGTCTCCGTGAAGGCAAGTGTCCCAGCGTGCCTTGCTCCTCTGCAAACCTTCACCAATTACTAAAGTGTTGGCTCCTTCTGCTACAACTGCATATAACCCGCTCTTCAAAGCCAAATGTTAAAAAGCCTCATCCATATTAACTAGCTCCCCTTGGGAAGTGTTAATTGGAAAACCATATAACGATAGCTGTTTGCTAGAGACACCTAGCCGAGGCGGAAGTGACACAGTAAATGTGTAACTGTGACAGCAGGTTCCAAGTTCCTTAACTATCCCAAAACACAGACTCCTGACCTCAAGAGAAGCAGGCGCATTGCAGCCCTGTGGCTGGGTACTATACAACTCTGGGCAATACGAGACCTCTCTGGGCTGCAGATCTGACCCCCAGAAATAGGAGAGAAGGGATGATGGACCCTCTGGATCGTCTCAGGTCCAATTTGTGCTGAAAGGTATCCCTAAGCCGCCCTGACACTCTGTGTTCCAGGGGGACTCTGTGAACCCTGGCTCACATCTCAGCCGTACCACCAAGCCAATGGAAGTCTCAAGTGTGGAGGAGTTGCTGTGCATTCTGCTCCACTGTGGCCACTAGAGGGCAACAGAGGCCCATGCACTCCAGGGGATCGGGCTCCATCACCTGAAAGAGGAGTCAATTGTACACAGATACACTGCCATGTTCCTACGGTTGAAGGCTATAGTAATTATCCATGAAAATGAGGACTTCAGAGCCTACTACTTTGTAAGGTTGTCCAGGCTCTGCCTTATCTTGTCAACTTGTCTATTCAAGTTGTCCCACAGCTGTGAGCCAGCGACTTTTCGAGTCCTTCTGCTCCCAATTCCACCATCAGCAGCTCACCACCCATGTCTTCCTGAGATGTCAACAACCTGCCAAGGGTGAGCAACCGCGGCTATCGCTGACATCCTCTTGACTCATGGACACTGTGCATCTCCCTGAACCATGGCCACCTCTTATATTCTCCTGAAAGGACTGAGAGATATAAAGAGCTGGATTGGATGGGTGTGTGTGTGTGTGTGTGGGGGGGTGATAATGGAGAGGTTTCCCAGAGCAAAATAGAAAGAAGAAATGTCATCCCCAATCCATAATCTTATAGTCAGAAAGACCCTTGGAGATATATAGCCCAATCCTCCTGCTTCACAGGCAAAGGAGCTAAGGCCCAGAGAGTTTTGATGGCTTGTCCAAGGTCAAACTATTTAATGCAGAGCCAGGTCTAGCCCTGAGGTCTCCAAGGTCCCTGGGGTATTCTTTCTTTTGCCACAAGAAGCCTCCATGGGGATCTTTGTGAACACTAGGTAGGAATATAGGCACTAGAAAAAAGCAAAAGGGGGAGAGAGTTCACCATGTCCTGTGCAACCAGGTTCAGATGCCTAACAAGAAATGCCAAAGGGCTTTGAGGTCATGAGAAAGATGTTACCCATTGACATTGCAGGGAAGGTTTACGGTCATAGCCATTAAATCTAAACTCTCAGGCAAAGCAAGGCAGCCTTCATTTTGAGTCTATGCTCAAACCATGGAGTTAGGGAAAGGGTTTCCCCAGCTTTTATAATCACTGGATAGTACTTTGGATGAATTTAAGACAATATTACTTCTCTCTCCCTGAAACAAGTAGGATCTTATCTTTCATTATAGAAATGGAAGATTTACTTCCCCTTGAAGGAATTTCAGACACCACTGAACAGTTAGGAGGGACATTTTAGATAGGACAGTTTACATATTTCTGAAGTGATTTCGCTAGGGAAGTTTCTTTTTCCAGGCCTTCCCTAAGACTGATCCTGTGTATATTACAGCTTGCAACACTGCCTCCCTACCCGCAAAGTCCGCTTCAGCGATGTGCTGGTTTGTATGAGAGGGCGGTCAAGATGCTGACCCCGGTATCTTCTATACCTTTCAGGGTGAAGAAGAAAGAGGGTATCCCCATAATGTGTTCTGCTTATTGACCGGGAATCCTGGGACTTTCCCGGCCTCCTGCGAATTCCCCAATGTCAAAACAGCAGTGGAAATGTTCGCAGCTCCCTCCTTGCTATTTGATCTTCTGTAGCCATTACTTGAGCTATTCTCTTCATTCGCATTAGTTAATTATTCTGTTTAGACTGCATTCTCGGAGCCCTGACAGGGGTGGGAAGAGGGTAGCAACTTTATTAATGAAGTTATTATATTACTTCTAAAGGTAATGATGATGCAAGGAAGGGAACAAAGGACATTTGAGTAGCTGAATAAGAAAACACATGTCTCCCCACCTCACTGTAATGATTCCCAAGTGCGTCTCTGCCTGTTTTCTTATGAGCACCCTCTCCATGGCCCTTCAAGACAATAACGTACAAAACTCTAATGGTTCCGCAAATTGGTGTTGCAGGGCCAGAATAATGATGGTTTAGTTTTATTAGTGGCACTAGTGGCATAATGATTGGTAATAACACAATTAGATAGCACTTCCGTGAAAGTGCTTTCACATCTATTATCTTACAGAATTCTCACAACAAACCTGAGAGGTGGCTGGAGGAGGTGCTGTCACCTCCGTTTTACAGCCGGGAAAGTCAGAGCAGGGAGAGGTAACTAACACGTCATCCACCGCACCACAGGCTGAGGCAGAGCCGCAGTGGGGACCACAGGCTGACGCAGAGCCGCAGCAGGGACCACAGGCTGAGGCAGAGCCGCAGCGGGGACCACAGGCTGACGCAGAGCCGCACCAGGGTCGGCTCACCCTGACAGCAAGCTCTCCCTCTCCCTTCACTATCAACAGCTTAAATGGCAGCGAGAGCTGGGAAAAGGCACCATCCCAATGGAATCTCCAGTGTCCATTTTGATTTTCATTCTGTGTCTAGATATACAGTGTGGCAAAAACGCCCAGGGCAGAGAGGTAAGTAAACGGAAGGAAGCAGAGAGCAGTTTGCACGGTAAGACTTGAACCCAGGGTTTCTCAGCCTCAGCGCCATTGGTATTCGGGGCTGGACAATTCTTCGCTGTGGGGCTGTCCTATGCATCACAGCATGTTTAGCAGCATCCCTGGTCTCTACCACTAGATGTCAGTAGAACTCCCTACCCACCGCCCAGGGTAACACACAAAAATATGCCCAGATATTGCCAATTGTCCGCTCGGGGTGCAAAACTGCTTTTGGATTAACACACACTATTCTGCTATGGAGCCTACCTCTCACTATCTCTCCCATCCCTACCCCTGCCCTCGGAGGCGTTCCCTGAGCTCTTCACCCTCAACCGAGACTGCCAAACGCCTCTCTCCTGTGAGTCTGGCGCTTCTCTCTATCTCTTCCTAGATGAGCCGTCTTGGGAGTTATCGCTTGGAGCCTCAGTGTCCTCATTTGCCAAATGTGAATTATACTGCCCACCTTCCATGGTTTTATGAGGATTAAATGAGATAAGTGAAAGTGGGGCCTGGGGTGAAGTAAGCATCCCAAAATATACAGCCAGAATAATTTTGGAGGAAACAAAGGTTCGGGGATAATGGTAGGTAAGGGCGAATGGATGATTCCTGCTTCAGGGAGAGTTTGCTCCAGCTGCCCCCGCAGTCTACCTGCCTGCAAGGCACTGCGACTCAGCACCCCAGCAAAGCTGTGTGCCGTGGGGAGGGGAAGAGACCGCACGAGGAAGACTCGAGACTGCCGTAGACCAGTCACAGGCTCTGCTGCTCCTTAAGTGACAGAGCAGACGCGGTCATTAACCGCTAGAATGTTTATCCTTGGATATTCAACTCTGTGACCTGCCTAGAGCTTACCATTCTGATTGCTTTCTGTCCTGACAAGACCTGGCCACTGCCGTTTTCCCGCCCGTCTCACATACCACGTCCCCGCTTGTTCACTCTTCTGCTTTCTGTTGCTGGAACCTCCCAGCTGGTCCTCATTCAGGCTTTGCCCCTCCAGCTCCCTTCACTGGAACAATTGTCCCCTTGAGTTTCCCATGTCTCTCTCTCCTTTGCTTCACTGAGCTCTTGTCTTCAATGTCACCTCTTTGCAGAGGTCACCCCTAACAACTAAATAAAAGGAGCCACACACCTCATTATCGTCCCTCATTTTCTTATTAGCGCTTTTGTTTCTTATGTGTGTCTCCCTTTCAAATGTTAGCTTTGTGACAGCAAGGACTTCGTTTTACTTACCATTGTAGCCTAAACACTTGGAACAGTTATCAGGCCTATAGGAAACAACCTGGAATATTTGCTGAATAAATGATTAAGTGACTTCTTCAAGGGCAAGTCCCAGAGTCCCATGTTTTAACGCCGCCTGACACTGTTAGACAGTAGGCACTCAATTCCTATTTATTGAATTCACTGGAAGTATTTCTTGAGCACCATCTATGATCTCTGAAAGCTGCTAAGCCTCAGAAGGCTCTTCCTGAGAGGTCAGCTCTGTCCTTGAAGAGGTGTCTTATGAAAGAGAAGAAAGCATAGCCTACAGTGTCCCCTTGAATTCCTGTTCTTCATGGCTAAAAATACCACTGACACTAAGTAGTAGGAAGTGGGCCAGAATGGAGAGACTGAGTGTAGACTCCTGGCCCAAATATGAATCTAGAATTGTACTTGGGAAGTACCCAAGGAGTTAAACCATTGATTACCCTGGAAACCACCCCAGTCCTCAACAGTAGAATTGACTGCCACTCATCATCTCCTGGGCAGGTAGCTCTGAGATCCAGGCCCTCATTTTCAAGCTCCTTTGCCTTTCCCTCTAAGAGATCCCCCTTTAGGAATAGAGGTCAGAAATGCAGTGGGTTTAGGGGTAGGGAAGAGTAAGGACAACACACACCCTGACATCTGCTCTCCATCGCACAGACCCTCCTGCCCTGTGAGCCAGCCAGCTGCACAAGGTCTGCAGCGCCCCTCAGAGACCTCGTCCTTCAGATGGCTGGCAGACAACTCAGCTTGCCGAAGAGGCACGCCCTTGATGCTGGGACTGCTGCTTCCACATTTAGACTGCATTGCATTACCTCACTGCCAGCCAATCGGTGCCTCCCCAGGCTCAGCACACACTCTCCCCTTTGCCACAGACATTGCCTCATGTCACTCTCCGCTCCTGGAGCGTGCTGCACATTGTGTGCCCAGGACCTGCTCGGGTGCAGTGGTGTGGGGGAGGTGGCAGAAGCAGAGAACTGGCCATCAGGGCCACAGGCACAGCAGCCTCTTCTCTCAGGCCCTCCTATGTCACACACATGATGCTAGCGTCACAGGGATGCAATATTCTACACGCCTGGGCCCCTCTCAGCTGGGGTGAAGGTGAGGCAGGAGGGTTGAGCAGGACTGACGAGAGAGGTCAGCGAGCTTAGAAGAAGCTAAGCTGTAGGTTACTCTCAGAGCACTGGTGAGATCGGTGGTCTGTAAAAGCCCTTTAAACCGGGCCCTGCCAGCTCTGCACCAGGAGAGGACAACTGCTTCCCCACCTCCTGCCTCCAGCCTTGGCTCCCTCACACCCAGGACGACATTACAGACACTGGTATCACCACCGACAAACCAGAAAAGTAGAGATTAACATTTCAGGAAATCAGAGGGTCCCTTACAACCAAGACATACCCAAGTTGTTACAGTCAAAACCCCCTCCATGGATCTAGGAAAGGCATTAGCAAGACGCCATAAGACCTGGATAGCCTTGTGGCCCTTCATGTACTCCAGCCATACTTGGGAGAGTGGACTCATAGTGGGGACGGAGACCAGAGTCTGGGGGCTGCAGCCTGTGCTGGGAAAGCTGTCCCACCCCTGTGCCTCAGGTCACCCTCCGGCTTCTTAGATGGCTTCCATGTTTATTCTAGTGGGTGACTTTCCGAGAAGGGCATTTTATCTTCATGAGGTCTCACTTCCAAGGTTTTTTTTTCCTCCAGCTAGAACCAGAGATGTTAATATACCTTTAAACAGAGGGAAAGGGGGGTGGGGTGGGAGTGTAGGGGACAGGACAGGAAACCATTATAAATCTTTGCACGGTGTTCAATACTTCACACACACACTCACACACACACTATCCAGCAGCAATAGCGGCTCTACAGATGTGCCACGTGCATGTATTGCTAATAGCTTTCCACGCACCGAGGAGGAAAGCATGGTCATGGAACACGGAGGAGAAATACTAATGAGGAGTGAAGTCAGATGATTCACGGCAACTTCCACCTAATGTCTATGCGCACAGATGAGGGGCGGGGGTGGCTTGGGTCCTGTTCTAAGTGCTGTGACACCCTCAGCCCTTCCCTGGGTAGAGGGATTCCATCTTCAGATATCATCGTGTTCAGGTATTTAGTCCCCAGCTGTCACACACCATGCCAGAAGGGGGGAGGGGGGTACCATAAACACATTCATCAGAAAAACAGTTCAATCACAGTAGAACAATGGGCCTGTGGCACACGTTGCAGACTGTGTAACCCTGAGCCAATCTCCGGTATTTAAAGTGCTAATAAAATTGTATGAAGGCAAAGAGGTAGCCCCCTAACAGAGTCAAGAGGAAACTGATCCTGGCGTCATGCTGAGACAGTTGAGGCATGCTCTCACCTTTCAGCCCTCAGTTGACACATCTGAATTGGAAGACAGGTTTTTCCTCAGTTTAACCACCATGGCAGCTGGAAAGTGATGCTTGAGGAGGAAACGGGGCAGGCAATGAGCTTTGAGGAGCAGAAGACACCCCATGTCAGGGGATGCATGACAACGTCTTCTTGAATCACCCCCTCGTCACAGAGTAACTGTCTAGAAGCCTCTTCTGCATCAGGCCAAAGCCTCAATGGCTGACAGTAAAAGGTAAGCTGGGTGCTTTAAAAGGGTTAAAAAGAAATCACTGGCCATCAGCTCCTTAAAAAGCAACAAGAGCCGAAAACAAAAGGTGCAGTTAGAAAAAGCTTCAGCCCCACTTTGCAAAGCCGATTTATTTCCAGCCTTTTTTATTTCATTTATTACCTAAAGGATAATGCACACGCTGTCAGACCTGGTTGAAAAAAGGAACCTATTACATAATTGTGATGGGCCTGGCAGCTATTGTTAGAGTGAACAAACTGGACATCTCATCTTAGAGGAACGGATTCAAAGGTCTGAGGCCGAGGCACTCTTTTGGGGCGGTCCAGGAAACCGGCTTCCTAGCCAAAAGGAACAGGAGGAATCTAGAGGTCACAGTGTGAACCCGAACATGTAACAAGGGGAGAGACGAATGCCACTTCTGAACCATTAGAGGAGTAGAGACAGGACAGGGGGTCAATTGTCTCTTCTTCTTTTGTCTTTCAAATGACATACCAATAAAATCTGGTATCCACTCATAAAGGCACTAGGCAGAGGCTGGTCAAACAGCCCACGCGCAGTGAATGAACCAAGCAAATCCCCAGGTTGCAAGGCCACTGGGCACAAGCTCCACAGCAAATAGGCTACTCTAAGAAGAGTGAGGGAGAGGCCCAAATGCCCAAACTCTCTCTGTGCCTAGACCAGAATCACTGAGCTGCAGAGCTGATGAGGGTCGAGTGGATTTCCCTCTTTTGCTATTGTTCAGGCAGCGGTGGGTCTCAGAGAGTCAGCGACTTGTCGGGGGCTCCACACAGTGCTAGAGGTCAGGCCTACTGTTTCTTCCTCCAATGCCTACTCTGCCTTTGCTCCTGAGTACATGGTTCACAGTTCAGTAGCTGGAAGCTGCTTAGAAACAGTCTTGCCCCCGTCCCCCCCCCAGACCTACTGAGTCAGAGTTTACAGTCGCACAGATCCCCAGGTAATAGGTATGCACAGGAGAGCTTGAGAAGCATCGCTCTGTCTGGCACTGCCCCTGTGCTCAGAGGAGGGCAGGTTCACCACAGGGCATCTCTCTTTCCCACAGAAACTGGCCACTCTCCTCCCACGGGTCGTCGTGCTCTGAACTGGTCTTTGGAATGCTCTTATGGAAACATGGCTGGCAACCTCTGAAAACACACCTCACCCCATTGAAAAGCAGGTCCCCAGAGTACCAACATCACTAAGGCATCAGCTCACTAAAGCCAGAGGTCTGTACACATCACTCTCCCTTCACCTTTTTTTCTAGTATAAATTGTACTTGCTTCTCTGATGACAGTCATTATCCACCATTGTGTTCCATCTCCTGTGTTTAATCCATTAAAATGCACTATCCTTAGAAGAAGCAGGCCCATCTTCCATCCTCAAATCCATGCAAGCTCTCCTTTCTGTTCTTAAATATATAGGACTGTCATTCCCAATGAGAAACCATTAACCTTCCTTTTCGGAATGAAGGGCCTAGCTTTTGGTCCCAAGCCTCTACCACTTCAGAAAGAAAATGTTTCTGTGTCCAAAATGCTTTAAAAAGATATTCCTTGGAACATCCACTCATCATATTAGAGATGGGTTGGCTCCCAACTCCCTCAAATCATTTGCTAGGACCATGGAGCACAAAAGCATTGAGTCCACTCCTATATTCACAGGTAAGGAGAGTGGGACACTGGGTCTCTGTGTGGACTGGGATCTACACGTCCATAGGCCCCACTCATGAGAGCATACCAGGATGGAAATAGCCAACCTGCGTGATTCCTTTAAAAGAAATGGCCTGTTTCCACAACACAGAGAACACTATGCAACAGCACAGAGGCCCCCTAATCCTGGCAAGAGACCCTTCACAGCCTCAGTCCCAAGCCACGTACCTGACGCCTCATCCTTTGTCCTCTAACTTGGATTGTGTCCCTGGTTTTGACCTCCATTTCTTCCTTAGGTGAGAGGCTCAGCACCGATTGTCAGGCTTTAAGGCCATTCAGTTCTTTCCTCTGACTCCTATGCCTTTGGCGGCTCTGAAGCCGCCTCCTGCAGAGTCCAGCCTAGCCCTCTGAGAGGGGACACAGTTCCTCAGCCCAGGTAGGGAGGACATGCTACTGCCCTAGGTGCATCCTGACCAAAGAGCAGAACCTGTATTTGTAAGAGTTTGCATTTCCTTGGATGCTGACACTTGGTGGAGGAAACAATAAGACACACCCCTAATAAATGTACTTAAGAAGGCAAAAGATGATAAGACCCAAAGAGAATCTCAGGCAGTCAGTGCTAGCAGAGGCCAGAGGTGAGAGGGGCCGTGAAGAATGAAGCCTTTGCTGATTTCATAGGGAAGGTCAGACCTAAACTGGGTTTCAAAGCATGGATAGGGTTAGGCTTGGCAGAAAGGAGGTGACATAAACTGGATTAGCCCTTCCAGAAGCTTCCAGCAGGAGGGCAGAAGTACAGGGAAGTCTTCTTACATGTCAAGAGCCATGGTCAGCATCTTCTCCCGAGGAGAGAAAGGCAAAGACCCACCCAAAGGGGGCAGCCTACTTAGGAGAATGGATATTCCTTTGGACCTCAGTGGTGAAGGGCTTCTTGGGAGTTTCTTGAGCTTCTTAGATCTGTTCACCTCGAGGTCCAGAACAGCCATAACCAGTGGAATGCATGTCCCTGCCTGAGAATCCTGGTTGGCAGGACTACATACAGAGACCCCGGTCCCTTCCAGTAATCTGGCACCAAGCAGGCACACTGTCTCAATGCCTGGCATACCCCACATCCCAGAATGCAGCAGATTCCCAAGTGGTGAGAACAGCCAAACACCACATCACACACTCTACTGTGCCTTCCGCAGCCGTCATAAGGGTCCCTTGTGGAGACACCATTGAGTGCTTTTGTCTTTCCCTCCAATATTTTCTATGGTGAATATCAGTTCTTTTTGTGGCTTTATTTTACGTCTGTGCTGATTGGGCACGCTCTGAAGCATAACAAAAAAAAATATATAGCACAGTTCCCACATCTCAGAGCCAAGGCGGTTGGATATGGAGGAAGAAACTACTGAAAATGCAGCCATTAGGCCTACACGAAGCCAAAAGCCTTGGGTGCACCTTAGCAGTGATGCCTCCCAGGTGCATACTGCACTATTTGTCTGGATTCGACTTACACTGCTTCAATGGAGGAGGCGTAGGCATTATCATCTGCATTTATAATGCTGCAGCTCAAGGCTCAGAGAAGGCAAGTGACTTACTTAATTCCACACAGGCCTTAGTGGCAGCACCACGCCTAGAATCCAGGGGTTTTTGCATCTCGGCCCTGTGTACTCTCCACGGGGCTGCATTAGCAACCCGTGGGGAAGTAGAACAGGGCAAAGGGGGGTAACAGAGGGGTGCTTTATATTTAGCAATTACGTCTTATTCTAAACAGCAGTAATTTACATGTGCATGGATGATGCTATGAGTTGTATCTTTTAGGAAAATATATACTATGTCAATAACAAAGAAAGATGTGCGAAGGATAGAAAAGTGTACTGTGATGGGGACATTCAGGAGGACGACTGAGTGATAATATGGAACAATTTTTCAGTTATGCAAAACATCAACTATTGAGAACATGATCAGAAATGAACAGTAATGCAAGAATAAATTTTATGTTGCAAAATTCAAGTACAGAAGATTATACTTTAAGAAAAAATTCCCTCGGCTCCCAATTTAGATATTTGCTCTTATTTTTCATTTATTTTCTCTTGCTTACACTTTATTAACCATCTCAGTTATTTGAGTCCCTATACAAAATCAATTTAAAAGTAAAAAGTTAGAAAGTGACAGAGCTCATGCTAGATATAGTAATAAGAAAAAGAAGAAAGCAGCAAACAACGAAAAAAATTTTTTAAAGCTAACAAGCTGGTACAGAATACAAAGAGGGACTTCCGGTGAGATGGCGGAATAGACAGACACTGTGGCAACTACCTCCCAGGATCACACAAAAATTACAAATAATTTATAAGATATTCAACCTCGGAAGTTCCCTGGACCCTAGATGAGCAGAACCTCTAAATGAAGGACTTAAAGAGGAGACCACGTCAAGTCGGGTAGGAGGGGCGGAGACGAGAGAGGGCGAACCCCGTGAGGGACACCTCAGCAGTGGGGAGGCTTCTCTGGTTGGGGGCGAGACCCCCCGGCCCCACACTGCGCTCACCACCCCAGAGTTACGTTGCCGGGAAGAGGAGTTCTATGATAGCTGGAAGGAGAAAATAGTGAGGACTCTCTTTGCTCGGCTCGGGGAGGCTGGGGGCGGCTGGAGAAACACTGGAGCCGGCAAACCGACTCGCTCGCTGGTGAGCACTCACCCGGTTCCTGGTGGACGGAGTAGCTTTGTGAGCGGGGCCCAGGAGCCTCCAGGAAGGACTGAACTGAGTGCCTTTGGCGCGGGAGCTGGAGGTTTTTGGGACCATTGTTCCCCTGGTGTGGAGCTTGCACACGAGTAATTTGCACAGGAGGCTGCCATTTTTTCAGGACTGGGCCTTCCCACAGAGGCTCAGGTCTGGGACTGCCTTGGTCTGCTGGAATTGGCGCAGGAGTGCGTGTGTGCGCGCGCGCATGCGGCCTTCGTTTCCCACCCTCCATATTGTTTGTGCTGCGTAGCCAGGGAAACACCGGGCAAGCGCACTCTGACTACAACAGACTGCTTATTGAGACCCGGAAGTGCACCACTCGCCTTAGGTTCCTGATTTCTGCACTGCGCATGCAGAGTTGTCTTGGTGGCAATTGGCTGTCGGGCTGCTCGGCCTGATCTTTGAGAGGCTTATTGGAACAGGCTGAGACAGGGAGTTTTCCTGGGAGTGTAGGGCCGCGAGCTGTGCACCTGCGTGATTCAGCCGGGGCTTTCCAGGAGAGTTTGTGTGGGTTAGCTGCTGATGCAGGAGTGCATGCTGCTCTGACTTGGTG